>NC_056738.1:202355662-202423162 GCF_019279795.1 Protopterus annectens
TATAAAGGCTAGTAATCTGAGTAGCTCCCACCTGTGGACATATCCAGATGGTTGACAGAGGTTAGCCTAGTATTCATTGACTGTGCACCACACCAGTCTTTTCAGCACCTGAACAATGGCATTGTCACAGGTGGTTGCTAGCAGTACACGGCTACATCCTTTGATATTTCTGTGTTATACTCCTACATAACGGCATGCTTGTGGAATTCAATCTACAGCTATTTGCAGAGTATGTAACAGCAGACAGGCTGATATGCTTGTGTGTTTCTGACTCTTCCAGGCCTCGGATACTCTCAGGTATATATTTGAACAGCCTCAGGGAAAGGTACATATCAGTGGGATACACCTGTGATATATTTCAGATATTTTGCAATTGCGACTTTGGGGGATTCTGAGCATATGTATTACTACACCTTTTCTGGCATGCAAGCAGTGTCTACTCTCACTTATTGACATTTATCATTAAGTGGGATTCCCCACCTTTCTGCCTATTGTTACTACATTTCACAGGGAGTCTGAGGGGCACAGCTAACATTTGTTTGCAAATCAGGGACATCCCTGTAAACCAGTCACAGTTGGGAGGTCTGGCCTCTGACCTATTCAAATATGCCAGTGTTTATCCTGCTCCGATACTGTGTGGGGTTTGTAAGGTGCTACTGTAACATTATTCCCTACTTGCATGGCTGGTTCTCTTTTCACAGTCATGTCATGCAATTCCACAACACTTGCTGGTTAAGGGCTACAGAACATGATTTGTGTTATGCCATTCATATTCTCCCTTTACATTCACTCATTGTAATGCATGAATATTTCTTTCAGCACCCAGTTATTGTATATCTGCTATGGTGTAGTGGTACTTCATGCAGACTGGTGAGCCCAAGGTCTCGGGTTCGAGACTGACAGGTGTATTTTATTTTGCTGCTGAGCAATACAAGGGCCCTGTCATACAGAGTGACTAAGGCACTTTTAAGCAGTTGTAAGCGGGTTTGCGCGGGTTTGCACTACGCTTAGCGATGCTTAGCTAAGCGCACACAAGCTCACACTCGCACACTCCCGCTAACTACTGCTTAAAAGTGCTTACTCCCGTTAACCCCCGCGCTAATTTCTTTGAAAGAAAAGAAAATGGGGAGATAGGAAAGTGGTGAAAAAGGGGGCACAAAGAGGGAAAGACAGTAGGGAAACCAGCTGGGGTGTGCAGGAAGGGTGTAGGGAAGGCCCATAGCTGCCCATTTCTTTACCAGCAACAGCTGTGCATATGTTCGTAATTTGGTGTGAAATTTGCAACCTTCCACCCCTGAGAGAGGGGTGAGGACAACAAAGTCTGTTGTACTGCTAATTATAATTATAAGTTTACATGTCCAGCAGACATGTGTGCGAAATGGGCAGCTATTTATGGGGCGTAATTTTTTGTGGGAACAGATTGCCCTTTTTTTTTTATTTTTTATTTTAGGTGAGAGTGGAATGTGAGGTAGAGGAAGTAGGTATATTTGGGGAGGTAGGCTGGGGAGGTAAACAGACAAGACAAACAAGAAGCATACAGGGGCGGAATTTGACACATGGGGTGGGTGATCACAATTGACGGGGAAGGTTGTTTGGAAATCGCAAGCCCATGAGCCCACAGATGGTAACAGTGGAACTGAGATCCCCACCCATGGGCAGTCACCACTGCACCTTCATAGCCCCGAGGGTGGGGCTGTGCTGGGGGCTGAGTAGGACGGGCAGGCTCACCCGTGAGACGCGCCACTCTCGCCTCAAGCTGGCATAGGGGATCAGCGACTGAATGCTGAATCTCCCTACGCACCACAGCCCGGACCCTACGAAGGGTAACAGGTGGCCCTTCTCCGCCCACGCTTGCACGGTGGGACGAGCCCCATCCCCTGCAGCGCTTCCACCCGAAGGTGGCACAGGACCAACGGAGGATGGGAGCTCGGGCTGGGCACCAGACCTGCTGGTGCCAGGTGCACTCGCCGGCTGAGATGGGACAGGTGGGTCCGCTGGGACCGGCCTTCCCATACGTTCTGTGATTAGGTGTGTTTAATTACAACATAAGCAGAGCAGCATTCCAGATTAGTTGTAACAGCATGCAATAATATTCCCATTAACACAACACACCAAGGGTACAACAGTTGAACAGCAAGCATAACTCACGCATATATTGAACCACAGTGGTTATTCCAACAGCATGCAGGGATGTTTGGTAGCAACAGGCCACCATGATTGTGGTGTTTAAACAGGGCACATGCATCAACGTGAATGCAAATATTTACAGAACAATAGGACATATGTCCCAACAAATATTTAAGATTAGACATACCCACTGAGGTGTGGAATTGCATGATTTATGCACATATGATAGGGTGTAGAAAAAAACCTTGGTTAACATCTTATAATGACCTTTTAGTCTACACTACATTCCTAGTGACTGCAAGTTTATATCCCCTACCTGTATTATTAGACTTGCCACCATACATTAGGTTGTGTCATGGGTTTGGCTAGTTCAATATATGCCTGCCCTATATCTGACATACTAACTATCCAGGATGCAGATGTTACTGCTACATATTTCTTGATTGCATTTATATTTCTTTATCTACATATCTGGGATGTTTTCACATGACATTTTCACTTCGATTTGTACAGAACCCTGCATTTCTTGACACACACTCACATTTCTGGTGAATAATTACATGCTACACGTGTGCCAGGTTTACTTATTCATGCCAGCCAGTAACTGACTATTGTGGACTGTATATATGTTTCAAAGCTACTAGCACTTCCATCACCCACTTTATATGGGACTGCATAACTCTGGGTTGCCAGCACATTTTCAAACAGTACTGTTTGTATAATGCAAGGGTACAACATTTCAGACTCTGTGACACAGACACACTCTGGGTTTTAGACCTTTATTAATGACATTGCACACTTTTCCATAGGCTCACTCCTTTATTTGTTTTAACGGTGTTTATGGCAGACATGTTCAAGAAATATTATACCTTTATTAATAGGTTAGAACAATCTTTTTTCAGGCTCACTCACTTATGTTATATGAAAGTGCCTGCAGAGATATTATTCCAGACATATGTTACCTTTCTTAATGGGTTACTACACTCTTTTTCTGCCTCTCTGATGTCTGTATCTGACAGTACATGCAGAGGACTTATTCAGGCAATTCTATGGCTGTTTTATTGGCCTACAACACTTTCTTTCATGCTCTCTCCCATATTTTATATAACAATACATGCAGAATAATCACTAACCTGCCTGGTGGCGCAGCCTTAGCAGCCTATCAGCATAGGCTTGCTGATTCGTAGCACGGTCACCTGCAGCTGTAAAGTAAATGAAGGGATATTGAGACATACCTATCCATTATACATACTCCATTATCAAGTCTTACATACTGCATTCCATGGCTACATACTCAGTTATGGGGCATTCTGCATCCCACGGGCCTCCTGTATCCACTGGTTCAGGTGGTCCTGCTTTCGTCTCTTCAAGTCTGCATGGTGGTGATGGACCTGCTCACCAGTCCGAGGAACGTCTGTGGCACTGGTGAGGTCACGAGCTAACTGGTTCCAAGCCTCTGCCTTGTACTCCGTCCCTTGGAAATGGCCCTGCAGGAGTCTTGATTTGTGATGGTGGACAAGGAGCCAAACCATGTATTTGGACTCCTCGATGCCCCAACGTTGCGCTTGGAAGCGTGAACCCTCTCCTGCACCTGCCATTCTGACTGCAAACGTGAGCTACAATCAGTTATGGCGAGTATTCCCACCTATGGGGCTTAAATATGCCGCATTTCCCGCACTTTTTTGTGATTGGCCATTTTGTAACATTCTCGGCTGACTGCAGACCTGCTAAGTAATGGTTAAACTACCATTCGTAAGTTTATGAATGTTAATAGTTCATAGGTTCATACTAGGCTATCTGCCCTGGGGCATTTATAAGCCTAGCCCGATTGTGTTTGGCTTATGCCACCCCTTGATTTGAGTATACTGTGCCCTTTTTAAAGTTTAGTTTACTGTGCCTCTGTCTAATAGTGACACAGAAGTAATCCCCGGGACAAACCTACGATCCCCCATCCACTCATCAAGATACTTCTTGAAGAGAGTCAGTGAGGTGCTCTGCCTAACATGAATTGGAATTCTATTCCAGAGCGAAGGGAACCTCTGGGTTATGAATCTGTCCCTCCAGCATGTTCTATTTATTTCTGTGCTGAGGTTCAAGTCCCTCGAGCGCGTGGCTCTAAGGGATTTAGATTTACTGAGGTGGAGCATGTCCATTAATTCTGGGTTGGACATAGCTTTATATGTCAGGCATAGATCGCCTCGAAGTAGGCGGTATGCAACTGAGTAGAGCTGGAGTTTTTTTAACCAAGCAGCATTAAGCATCTGTTTGAGTCCCTTGATCCTCCTGGTGAGGTACTTTTGGGGTCTTTCTAATTGCTGCAGGTGTCGGGTAAGGTACATCCCAGAGGGGGCATTGTATTCTATGATGGGCCTGATGAGGGATAAATAAAGGGGCACGATTACCTCTCTTGATCTAGATGTGAATCCTTTCATGATGAGGTGGGCTATGTAGAAGGTCTTTCTAACCACTTTGGCAATGTGGTTGTCAAAGGAGAGATTGCTATCAACTTGGGTCCCCAGATCCCTAATTACTTTCTCTGTACTTAATGGGTTACCATCTATGTGGTAATTTGTGGGCACATTGTTTTTGCCAAAGGGTATGACTATACACTTTTTGGCATTTAGCTTTAGACCATGGCTCTGGCACCAGTTATCCGTCTCTGTGAGACCTTTTTGAAGGATGTTTGTGTCAGCTGGAGAGTCGATTATGGCACCCAGTTTGCAGTCATCTAACTTGGTGAGCCATAGTCCTCCCACGTTGGCCTGTACCTCAGAAAAGTAAATACTGAACAAGAGAGGTCCCAGGACAGAACCTTGTGGGACGCCACTTGTGACCGGTTTTGAGTCTGACATGGCTCCAGCAACTCTGACTCTGTGGGTTCTGTCTTTGAGCCAGTTTGCAACCCATCTTGTGACATAGGGGTTTATATTTAGGCTGGATAGCTTATCTATAATGCCCGAGTGGGGTATTGTGTCAAATGCCTTTGCGAGGTCCAGATAGGCTGTGTGGACTACCTTCCCTTCATCTATGGCCTTGGTGACTGTTTTGAAGAAGTCGACCAGGTTCAAAAGGCAGGATCTTCCCTTGACGAAGCCAAATTGGGTAGGATCTAGTGTCTGTAGGTCCCCAGTGTCTTTGTTTATGAGTTCCATGATGATCCTCTCCATAGCCTTGCAGACTAGGCTAGTCAGGCTTATGGGGCGATAGTTTCCAGGGTCCAGAGGCCACCTTTGTGGAGTGGGACCACTGTTGCTGTACACCATTCTTTGGGCACATATCCTGTAGTGAGGCTGAGATTGTACAGCAGTTTTACTTGAGGGATTAGTTCTTCTTGGAGTTCATGTAGGACGCAACCCGGGACGCCATCTGGTCCCATGGAAGCAGTGTTTTTTGCTTTGGAGAGGGCGGCCTTGACCTGAGCATCAGAGATGTTTGGGAGGCTGCACTCTGCCGGGATAGATACTTGCTCTTTTGGGGGGGGGGGAGAAGTTTGCACTGAACCTGTCTGCCAGGATATTGGCGATGTCTGTGGGTTCAGTATATTTTTTGTCGCTTAGAATCAACTCAGAACAAGTCTGGGAGTTGCATCCCAGGTTCCTTACATAACTGAAAAAAGCCTTATGATTGTCTTTAGTGTCCTGTGCAATTTTTCTCTCGAAGCTGGCCTTGGAGGATTTTATGAGGGATCGTAATTTTTTGCTAGTACTAATCAGAGATGCCTTCCTTTTTAGGGATTTTGCTCTATCATGTAGTAGCTTCCTCCTTCTGTTGTACAGTTTATTTATGGCTGGGGTCCACCAGACTGGATGCCTGCCTTTGGATGATTGGGTCTTGATTTTGTTTGGGATAGCATGATCCATGCATTCCTGGAGATGTCCGTAGAATGCGTTTATATAGGATTCTGCAGTTTGGGCTGTAGTTTCCACTGGCCCTGGGGCCTTGAAGGATTCCACTTCGGTTTTGAGAAGTGTGAAGTTCGCTTTTGAGAAGTTTTTCACTGTGGTTTTCTGGGCTGGGGGTGGGATCGGGATGTGGATAGTGGCTGCTTCTCCTATGTTGTCATGGCTTAGTGGTTCTGTACTTTGATTATGATGCACAGGGTCCTGGGTTCGAACCTTGTCATTCTTTTATTTTAATACTGTCTAGACAGGCTAGGGGGTGTGGCTGCGTTTAAGCAACTTAGCTCTACATTGCTCCCCGGTGCCCTACGGTGCCCTGGTTGGCGCGGCGTGCACGTCTGCGCAAACACATTGCACTGGGTAAAGCACTTTTAAACTTTGGACAACTCTATTGTGCTGGATAAAGTGCTATTACACTATGGGCAACTCTGTTTAGCTGGGTAAAGCGCTATTAAACTATGGGCACCTCTGTTTAGCTGGGTAAAGCGCTATTAAACTATGGGCACCTCTGTTTAGCTGGGTAAAGCGCTATTAAACTATGGGCACCTCTCTTTAGCTGGGTAAAGCACTATTAAACTATGGGCACCTGTGTGTTGCTTAACGGCAGGCTATTATATATCTGGGTCCTTTAAAAATATATATTTTGTTCACTGATACATTGGCCATTTCACTGTTTTTCATAAAATTTGAATCATATATGTCTGGTATTATTTCAAATACTGATTTAAAACATAAATAAGAAGGGGAGTGGTGGGACTCGAACCGTGAATGCCTCCTCTTTGTGCATACACTCTACCATTACGCTATTGCAATTTGGTGTGATTTGCATAAACATTCTTTCTTATGCTCTTCCATGTCGGAATTGCTAACTATACCTAAGCAATGGGCACACCCGTGCACACACACGCAAATACGGGCAGCTATATCGTGGATTTAAAAAAAAAATAATAAATATTTTACTTTTTATAACTGTGATGGGGTTTACAGTGTCAGGGAGTGTGGTGTTGGGTGCAAGTACATTTGAGCGAACTCGTTCTTGTATGTTGACATTTTGCTTTTACTACACTTGCAGGGGCGTGGACATTTAGACTGCTCGGCAGGCGGACACGCCCCCTGCTTTCATACTCGGTCCGTGTAAGAGTTACGGTTGAGTCAGCGTGCCCTCGTGAATATTCATGGCACGCTGACGTCATACCGTTCAACTGCAGCCTCCAAGTAAGACTTATTAAGTCTTACATGGAGGATTCGTGAATCCGGGGGATAGAATTTTACCTGTCCAGTTGGTTTTGTTTCTTCACGTCTTTTGGGTTTCTAGTACCAAGCTAGGAATGGACCCTATTCCTAAGTCAAAGTATAATTAAAGTTCATAAAATTAGTATTGCTTCAATTTTTGATGTTAACTTCAGTCTTTGATGTTAGTCAAAAATGTTTCCGCAGCACCCGCACTGTTTTCAGAACTGACTCCTTCTATAATATGTATGGAGTTACATGCATCAGCTGCACATCTAAATATGACTGTAAATTCTTTTTTATGAAACTCATTGCTGCTACTACTATTGGAACTGTCTGGATATCCTTCTTACATAATGCCCTCTTTCATCTTTTGGTTTAAATTCACCTCTCCTTAATCATTTCTGCATCAGATCCTGATCGACATGAGGTTGTTCAAGGAGTTTTCTGTACTTGCAACTATATTTTTGCCTTTTCCACATTTCTTGTCTTCTCATCTAATCCTTCATCTTATATTCTTTTGTTTTTTGGCACATTCAGTTGCTAACTGATTTTTGTCTTCTTCTGGTTTGATTTCCATTCCTGTTTGACACTAGTATGCTTTTGCTAAACTAAGCAGAGATGTCATCTTAGACTTGTTCTCCTCATGTTTTAAAATGTTCACTGTATTTGGATCTTGTGAAGTCAGAAGACATGCATACAGTCCTATGACTGCAGGTCTGTATATGTAATCAATTTTAAGGAGGCCTCTTCGAGGATACTTCCTTCTGAGTAAAGAACACATAATTTTGGTATACAATGATTTTTACATATCATTTGATAAGAGTGAACTTTTTTCCTTATTTTCCTGTCCGAGTGATCCTGTAACTTTTGTGGATGGCCAATCACACCAAAACAGTACGTTAGAACAGGAAGGGCAAATTGGTGTATAGCTTGGACTTTGTTGCTAGATGTCAGGGCCATTTTCAGTATCAATTTTAGTCTTCTAAAATGTTCCTGAGTTTTGTTTGCATTTGCTCTTGTTTTTTTTTTTTGTTTTTTTTGTCACTCCTTCACCAGTTCCCAAATATATATACACTCCCTCCTGCTCGAGTTCCTTTATAACACATTTCTGTCCTAGACTGATATTTTCATGGTGCTGCAGCTTTTCTGTTTTAAATGTTGCTTTTGCACAATTCTCAAGACCAAATGGCATTCTTATATCATTTAAAAAAGTTTTGACCACTTGCAGTCATGCTTCCACTCACCTGATGAACTATACAGTTTTAAATCATCCACAAAAAGAAGATGAGAAGTCTTAACACTTGTTTTCTGAGAGCAAAATTGCAACCATGACCTAATCTGTTTACTAGACAGCTTAATGGGTCAAGGGCAAGGCAAAAGAACAGAGGTGACAAAGAGTTACCCTGGAATAACCCCAATTTGAATCATCAGTGGGATAATAATTTGTCTTTTATCATTGCTTAGCTACAAAGTTGTTTGCTACTGTTTCATGGTCACTGTAATGTAATTGATCAATCTTCTACATCTGTAAGCAGTCCTTTATCCATGAATGTAGAATGCTGTCAAATGCTTTTTTGTAATCTATCCCTGACATACTTAGATTCTTCCCCTTTTATCAATTCTCCCTTATGACGTTAACAACAAATGATCCTTTGCTCCATATGACTTTCTTTTTTTTACCCTTTTGTTCTATTGCCATGACTGTATCAGTTCCAGTATATAGTTTATACATTACTGGAAGGCAAGTTATTGCTCTATAGTTTTTAGGACAGCTTGCAAGTTCACTCTTAAGGAAGGGTATCATTTTTCCTGTTAACCAGGTTGGTGTCTGTTTGGGATGCAAATATAAGTAGTTTTTACTCCGGGTTAAATCAGGGTTAAATCTTCATGTAAAGATGTTAATATGTTTAGTCAGAAGTTAGGTACTGCACCTGGGCCTGGGGTTTCCCATTTAGGAGCTTTTCTATTAATTTCTCTGGCTGTTATGTCACTCCATTTCATATACCGTACCTTTGAATTTCTTACTGTTTCTTTTCCTACTATCCATTCAACATCTTGGTTATGTTCCACGGGGTTTTCATTGATATTTCCCTAAAATGTGTCTATTTTTTCTTATACTTTTTTCATGGTGTTTCTATTCCTTTTGCTTTGTTTCCCATTTCTCTATAAAACTTTTTGGGTCATCAATATCCATGATATATGGTACATAAAATACAGTCTTCTATCTGGAAATTCTGGGCTTCTATCATAATAGCAACAGTACATAATTTCTTCATTATCTTCAGGAGTCCACTATATTGTTTTATAGCTCTTTTTCGGCCTGTCAGTTTTTGTGCTTTTTGTGGAACACCTCTTCCTTCTACAGCAGGGGGGGGGGCATCTTCCCCCTGAACCTGGCCTAACCCCACTGCAGGAATGTTTCCATGTGTTGAGTATTCTACATGGTCATTTTTCTACTCCTGGTACCAGTAAGCATACCACAACTGAGCACTTTTTTATCCTGGGACTTGTGTACCCAGCTGTCTTTTTTATTTTTAACCTACTTCTACCCATGATATATGCTATATAAAATACAGTCTATATATACACACACACACACACACACATATATATATATTTATATTTATATCACTGTCATCTTGGTGAGATGTTGTAAAAACACGGCCCAAGTTGTGAAGGTACTCAGAAAGATATGAAGATAATTTGAGTTCCAGCAATTCTACTCTTCTTTGCTTGCTGATTTTATAATTGCTCCATTCTCTCCAACCTAAAAAGTATGGGCCTTGCACAGAGCCATGTGGGACACCCTGACTGTAATCTAGAAATGTAACATGTCCATTTGCTGTATGATACTTGTTATACCCTATCTGTAAACCCTGCAGTTAGCCTTCTTATTAAGATTACATTAATATCTAGGGGCTCTGGTTTATTGGTCAGTGTTTTGTGTATGATCCCCTGTTAAAGACTGAAGATAAGTCTATATAAATTACATCACAGCACACTTTTTCATTTACTGCTGTTATATCATTATACAGTAGAACATCATCTTACAGGTAATTACAGAAATATTTTCAACATATGCATGCTGATATATGGTTTCAAGTCCTGACAAACAGAGTCTAGTCAACCCTCTAGGACCAGAAGAAGGGTTGGTAGAAAACATAAATCAGGTTTCAACACTAGAAGCACTGTTACATTTGTTGGTACATCAGCAGATCCTGGCTGTAATGTCCACAATATTTCCTTTGGGCAATTATCTGATGTGGAAGTACAGTTATTGAATAAAGGACTGAACTTTATTCCTGAATATTTGTTTCTGAGGATGTATTTGCTAATGATATGGTTTCTTTTTCTATACTGATGAATCTAAAATTACATTTTGGTGTTAATAATTATACAAATGCCAACAATTTTCAGGACAAATTTAGATTTCATGAGTCTAAATTTATGCCATCTGTGAACAAGCAAGGTGCCACATTTCAGCAATGTGTTCTCAAGGATCTACATTTTAATTTTCAATCTGGCACAGGTATTTTGGATAATAATTTGTCCAAATGGGAACCTGAGGCTTTGGAAAACCTCAAAAATAACAAAATGTGTGCATAATTCCAGCTGAAAAGGGTGTCTCAATAGTTGTATTGGACATGTCCACGTATTTAGCTGAAGCCCAGAATCAACTATCTGACTGCCGTTTCTACTCTAAAATATTGATAAATCCAACCCATAAGATCAAAGCTGATATAGATAAATTTATTCAATCAGCTGAAGAAAAGGGTATTATTAGCAAGGACATGGCCTATCATCTAACTGTTCAAGATCCTTTACCACAACATCTATACCTATTGCCTAAAATACATAAGGATTTGAACAAACCACCAGGCAGACCCATTGTTTCAGGGAATGGTTCTTTAACAGAATTAGAAGTTATGTACTCACCATAACGTTCCATCTGAGTAGGTGACTTCATTCGGATGCAACCTGTGGGTATCGGATCCGACCTCGGATCCGAGCCGGCAATTCAAAAGCTTAGGCTCCGAGCTCCTAGCTCCTCCCTCTTACCCATAACCCCTTGCCAAGCCCTGACTGACCTCAGATTGAGTTTGCCTCAAAATACTGACAACAGTACACTAAAACAGCATAAATACTCGCTCTATAAAGGTCAGGGGGATGGAGGGGGGGATGGTTGCATCCGAATGAAGTCACCTACTCAGATGGAACGTTATGGTGAGTACATAACTTCTAAATCTGACGTAGGCAGACTTCATTCGTCTGCAACCTGTGGGACAGAGTCCCTAGCTACCTGAATCTTGGGCGGCCATCATGGAAGGATGTTCCGGAGCACCGCTGAGCCAAAGGATGCTCTTCCTCTAGAAACAACATCCACCTTGTAATGAGAAATAAAAGTATGAGGCGAGGCCCAAGTAGCTGCCGCGCAGATATCATCCAATGAAACACGGGACTTAAAGGCGGCTGACGAGAAACTGCCCTAGTAGAATGAGCCGTAACCCTCTGAGGAGCAGGTCTGCCTGAAGTGTCATATGCCTGCAGAATACAATTAGCAATCCATTTAGATAGAGTGACTTTAGATACTGCTTTACCCAGAGCAAATTTAGCAAAGGAGACGAACAGCTGATCTGATTTCCTGTGGCCAGCTGTTCTGTTAATATAAAACGTAATTGTCTATGAACATCCAAGGAATGCAATTTGTATTCTCCTTTGTTTGAGTACTTGGGAAAAACACCGGCAAATTGATTGACTGGTTAATATTGGATTCAGAAGAGACCTTCGGAAGAAAAGATGGATTGGTCCTGAGGCACACCCTATCAGGGTAGAAAGAAAGATAAGGCGGTTTGACACACAGAGCCTGAAGCTCAGACACCCTTCTGGCTGAAGTGATAGCTACCAGAAAGGCAGTCTTCCAGGAAAGGTATTTTAAATCAGAAGAAGCTGCAGGCTCGAAGGGAGGAGCAGTAAGGGCCTGCAGGACTAAAGACAAGTCTCAAGGCGGAACAACCTCCTTGACTGGAGGCCTTAACAAAAAAACTCCTTTGAGAAATGCTTTGCATAATTTCGCCGTCATAAGGGGAGCTGTGTCATGACCAATGTGATAATGCGAGATAGCTGCCAATTGTACCTTAATCGTGGAAGAACTAGCCCCTTGATGAAAGAGGTCTGTTAGAAAATCCAGCACCGCTGACATAGGTGCTGAGAAAGGATCCAAAGTTCTCTGTCCTGCCCATATAGAGAATCTCTTCCATTTACTCCGATAAACCTGTCTGGTGGAAGGTTTATGAGCAGCCACTAGAATGGCCTTGACCGGTGAAGAGATACCGGGAGTCCTAATTAAGGTTGGAACTGGAGCAGCCAAGCTGTCAACTTCAGGGTCCGCAGATTGGGAACTGACATTCCCAGAGGGTGAGAGATGAGATCCGAAATTGGATCCAGAATCCATGGTGGATTGATTTTGTGAGACCATACAAAGGGGAACCAAGGTTGTCGAGGCCAGAATGGGGCAATGAGAATCATTCTGCTCCCCAAACTGTTGGCTTTCTGCAGAAGCCTCTGCATCAGAGGAAGTGGAGGGTAGGCATAAAGGAGACCGGGAGGCCAAGCATGCACCAGAGCATCCCTCGGGAACTACCCTGGTGCGGGAAGCAGAGCGAAGAAATTGTCGCATTTGGCGTTTGAGGGAGAGGCAAAAAGATCGCAACAGGGTTGCCCCCAAACGGCAAAAATCTTCTTCGCTACTTGAGGATTGAGGGACCACTCGTGTGGAGAAAGGATGGTGCGACTGAGCTTGTCCGCAAGGATGTTGGACTTTCCCGGAATGTGCGTTGCTACCAGAAAGCGTTTGGTGGAAATTGCCCATTCCCAGACTCTCATGGCCTCTCGACAAAGGGGGTAAGACCTGGTTCCTCCCTGCTTGTTGATATACCAGACTACCGACATGTTGTCTGTCTGAATCACAATAGTCCCTGAAGGAAGAACGTGGTGAAGTGCTTGCAACGCTAGGAGCACCGCCCTCATTTCCAGGACATTTATATGCAATGACGTCTCTGTGGGATTCCACGTGCCTTGGACAATCTTTCCCGCAGAATGCCCCCCCCCACCCGAGGCAAGAAGCGTCCGTGGTCACTGTGGCTCGGGGAAATGCAGCGCAAAAAGGTCTCCCTGCCAGGGGCTCCGGAGAAAGAAGCCACCAAAGAAGGGAGTCCCTGCACGCTCTGCTGACCGCAATCGGAGGGTTTAGAGACGAACAAAGAGGAGACCACTGAACTTGAAGGGTCCATTGAAGAACCCGCATGCGTAAACGGGCATGAATTAGAAGCGGGATAGCTGCCGCCATAGAACCTAGGGCCCTCAGGACCGAAGCTGCAGTTGGAGATGGTTGCAGGATCGCTGTCACATGACACTTCAGGCTGGCGATACGGTCTGGGGTGAGGAAGGCTCGCATTGATCTGGTGTCTAGTCTTCCTCCTATGAAATCTATAATTTGAGTGGGATTCAGAAAAGATTTCTCCCAGTTGATCGTGATGCCCAGCCTTGGTGCTAGTTGAAGAAAGTAATCCCTGGCTGAGCACAGAAGATGCCTTGATGATGCCGTCAGGAGCCAGTCGTCCAGGTACGGAAAGACCTGTAATCCCTGGAGCCTCAGGTGGGCCGCTACCACCGCTAGCACCTTGGTAAACACCCTGGGGGCTGAGGTGAGACCAAAGGGTAGGACCCTGAACTGATAATGACTGGCTCCCAGCCGGAAGCGAAGAAACCTCCTGGATCGGCTGTCCATCCGAATGTGGTAGTACGCATCCTTGAGGTCTATGGAACACATCCAGTCGTTCTCCCTCAAGAGGGGGAGTATAGATTGCAGGGTGACCATCCGGAACTTTTGCTTGGTTACTGACAGGTTCAACTGGGAAAGGTCTAAGATTGGTCTTAAGTCCCCGTCTTCTTTGGCACCAAAAAGAACCTGGAGTAAAACCCTAATCCGGTTTGATCTGGGGGGACGCACTGGATGGCTCTTTTTCCTAGCAGCTGCTCGATTTCGATAGCTGCCGCCTCCCTTTGGTCGGGTGGAACATCTGGGAGGCTGCGAGATTTGGGAATCTTGAATAGGGGTATTGAATATCCTCTGGATATAACTCGAAGCACCCAACTGTCTGTTGTTATGGACTCCCAAGAAGTCAGGTGCATCGAAAACCGCCCCCCGACTGCCTCCAGAGACGGACAGCCGGGCAACCCTTCAGGGCTGCTGCGTGGGTCTCTCAGAGAAGGGTTCTCTGGACCCAAAGTTGCCAGGAGCCCCTCTGCCTCTGGCACGACGACCTCCCCGTCCTCCTCTGCCACGGAAGGACTGGTTATCCGGAGCAGGTTGGGACTGCTGCGACTTCCGGAACCACATCTTCTTCTGTCCCTTTTGGTTCTTAGAGAAGGACCTCTGGGGAGCTGAGAAGCGGACTCCGACGGCAGACAGCGTCTTCCCGTCCTTTTCGCTCTGGACTAATGTCTCGCGAACAGTCTTGCCAAACAAGGCAGAACCATCGAAAGGGGCATTCGCGAAGGTCGCCTTGAAGGGCTCTGCAAAATCACAATGGCGGAGCCAGGCCTGTCGCCTCATGACTAGGCCTGCTCCGCTGGCTCTAGCGGCTCCCTCAGTAGCATGAGACAGTAGCCGCATAGATGTATTGGAAACTGATCTGAGAGTGGCCATTCGAGTGGAGTAAACCTGTTTATCCTCACTCGAGATGGACTCCGGGGGAGATGCAGCATATTCTTTAATCAGATCCTGCTGCATCCTAATGACATGTGCCATGTAGTTCAGCGCTCTCAATGAGAAGGTCGCTGAACTAAAAACTCGCTTCCCAATGCGATCCATCGAACGGGACTCCTTGCCCGGAGGATGCACGGAGGGACTCTCCTGGGCCAATTCCCTCTTCGTGGCTGCAGCCATCATCATGGCATCTACTGGGGGACCCTTACTCCAGTGGGTGCGGTCTGATGGAGGAGAAAGAATGCGGTCCGGGCGCTTAGGGATAGGCTCAATGGTGTCCGGATCCTTCCACGCCCTGATGGAGATAAGATCCACCAGGGGTCAGCAGGAGGGGACACCCAAGAGGTAGAAGGGCCCGCCTCGAATGCCTCCAAGAACACAGACTCGTCCGAAGAAGCCTTGGGGGCAGACCACCCCCCCTGATCCTTAACATCTCCATGATGTCTCCAAATGAGACGTCCTCAGGGGTGACCTAGGGAGCCTTCCCCTTCATCCAAGTCCGTGTCTTCAGTGACGGACTCAGGGAGTCCATGTGCCTCCTCTTGCACTTACGCTTCCGAGGTACTTCATCGGGGGGGCTGTCCGAGGAGTACTCTTCAGCAGTTGGATGTTCCAAGGGAACCACTTGGGACATTGAGGCGGGCTGTCCCTGGGACCGGCTGGTGGGGGCCTGGCCCAACTGCAATGGAGTGCGGGATGGAGCCGTGGCAGGGACTGGGGGTCCGGATGTCCTCGACAGTGCCCTTTCCATAACGTTGAAAGCCGAGGGGGAGCCAGCTTCTCTAAGCCCCGAGAGCCGACCCCCACTCGGATCCGACGCACGGATCGGAGTCGGAGCCGAAACCGTCGGATCCAAGAGACCAGTGTGCTCCGACCTGGACGGAGCCGAAGACACACCAGCTCCCTCGGATCCGAGGCTCGGCCCTCGGCTCCGAGAGGTCGGGTCCGGCACCAAGCACTCAAGGGATGGGACGGATCCGAGGTGCGCCGACCTATCGGATCCGACCCACCCCCGGATCCAAATCTGCACGGCACCGATAGCTCCGAACCCGTGGTATGGGTCGGAGAAGGAGCTAAGGGGGCGAAAAAAGGGGTCGAAGCCCCTCCCGGATGGGGGGGGGCTAGGAGCACTCCCATTTGCATTTGGGCCTGGATGAATTTCCTCATCATCCGGTCCATATCAGCTTCGCTCATAGAAAAGGTTGATCTAGAGGAGGCCACCGAAGCGGACCTAGAGAGCCACCTCGGTGACCTCCTGGAAGGGCTAGCCTCCTCCTCCTCGGGTCCAGGAGAGAACCGAGGGAGTGGAGCCGAGGAGGAGGAAAGCTAGAAGGCACAGGGAAGGCCCGCTAGACGGAGGAGCCGAACTGGAAGTTTCGGCTCTCCTCTTGTGGTGCTTCTCCTGTGCCTCTCCTTCTGTCTTTCCTTAGAAGAATCCTTCCTCCGGCAAATTTGAGGGAGGTTGAGTCCCAGCCGGAGGGAGAACTCACAGCAACAGGTTGCTGAGTGGAAGGGCAGAGGCCGGCGGTATCTGGGGTAAAAGACCCGCCAGCACCAACTTCGACCTCCGTTCCTCAAAGCCGGGGTTGAACCCTGCACAAATGGTACAACCAGATGACAGGTGTTCAACCCCAAGATGACTTGCACGAGTGCGGCCATCAGCTGGGGATAGCTTATGGCCACACTCGGTACATTTTGAAAACACAGCCTTATGGGCTTCCGACATAGTAACCCTAAGGCCTAACACACAACACACACAAACACTACGCAAAACCCGATAAAATTAAACAAAAAGAGAGAGGAAAGCCTAAACACACTCAACACTAACTGAAACAAGAAAGAAATTAAAGATTTTGAAAACTTTTTTAGTCAAAAACTATCTCTTATCTTTCACCAACGCCAGGAGCTCTGGAATTCCGTAGCTACTTGAAAAGCAGCAAACGAAATCTGGGGTCAGTCAGGGCTTGGCAAGGGGTTATGGGTAAGAGGGAGGAGCTAGGAGCTCGGAGCCTAAGCTTTTGAATTGCCGGCTCGGATCCGAGGTCGGATCCGATACCCACAGGTTGCAGACGAATGAAGTCTGCCTACTTCAGATCCATTGTAAGTTTATCTCACCAAATATCTTATACCATTATTGAAGTGGGTTAGGTCCAGGATCCAGCATACAAATGAGTTGTTAAATATCATTAGAGATATGCAGTTAGAGTAGAGATATGCAGTTAGAATCAGACTGGCTTATGTGTACTTTAGATGTGACAGCATTATACACATCTATACCATATTGGACTGACCTGATGCCATTAGAATATTGGCTCTAGCATATCTCACTATATAGTTCTGGATTCAATACTTTATTTTTGTGTTTAACTGAACATGTGCTTAATAAAAATGTTTTTTTTTTATTTTAATGGTACAGCTATGGTAGTATCTTTTGCCACTATTTATGCTGACTTTTTCATGGGCTACCTGGAAGAACATATTATATATGACATCAGTCATAATTTATTTTTGGATGAGATAGACATATGGCACAGGCATTTAGATGATTGTTGGATGGTGTGGAGGTCAGATTTAAATTATCTGACTGAATTTGTTCACTGTTTAAATGAAAACAAGTGGGGCATTCAATTTACCATCAAACATGATGTTAATCGGATTTCCTTTTTGGATGTTGATGTTACCAGGAAAGATGATGGTACTTTAGACAGTAACATTTGTTACAAATCTCCTCAGTTCAACACCGTGTTACATGTCTCTAGCTGTCACCCCAAACATACTATACGTAATATTCCTAAATCCCAGTTTTTATGTATTCGGAGAATCTGTTCATCTGAACAAGCTTTAGTACAACAACAAAATGACATGGTTACCAGATTTTGTCACAGGGGATATAATAAGAACCATATAATTCAAACCAGTAAGTTTGTACAAAATCAGGATAGATCTCAAGTATTACAATATAAAAATAAGGAATTTAGGGGTGAAAATGTTATTAGACTGATTACCAGCTATGATCGTAACACATCCATATTTACTGATCTAGTACAGAAATACTGGAACATTTTACTATCTGATGATAAGTTGTATAACATCTTGACACCCAGATGTCTCTTTTCATATAGAAGAGGCAAAATGGTGGGTAGTGTATTTAATCATTATAAGTCCAGTTACACTAATCCACAACAAACTATGATTGGTGGAGGCATTTTGGTTGGTTGTGTCCCTTGTAGTCTTTGTTCACTGTGAAAATTTGTTTTGAAGAGCAAACAGTTTACTACTAACAACACTTCAAAGGTTTATGACATTAATGTATTTGGTAAAAGTAGTACGGACTGGATCATTTATATAGTTACATGCACATGTTCTGCTTTTTATGTGGGACAAACCTCACGTCCTTTTAGAATGCATATTACAGAACATCTGAGTGACATTGGGAACAAACATATATCCACTGCTCTGTATAAACATATTAGACATCCCACTATACATTTTACGTTTGTTATAATTGATAAAATTAAGGGTGACAGGAATAATAAGGCACAATATTTTGAATAAAAAGGAGAAAAACTGGATAATTAGACTAGGTAGGTTATTCTCACCTGGTCTAAATGAACACTTATAATTATCCAATGACAGTATGTTTGCTAGTGCACATGTAAATATTTATTGACGTGTGTGGCTTTACTTTTTATACACTGATGAAGGCTAATATGCTGAAACTGGCCTGAATTATTCTCATCTTTTGATGGGATTCATTTTGCTGCTCAGTAAATAGCTTTATATTATTTCAACCTGACACGCTGAGTGCTGGCCATTTTTGGATTTGATTTTGGCCTTTGCACCTTGCCGTACATGTGGAAGCTTTGTTTTAAAGATTTCCAGTTTTGACAATAACTTAAGCAAAATAACCTTCTTCATTAACTTTTATACAAAAATGAAGTAAATGTATTGGTCCGTGTGACTCTGAGTTTGCCCTACCCCCCTTTCCCTTAAAGATGGGTTTAACAAGTCCAGGACTCCACTGCTGAGGAATCTCTCCATGCTTAAATGACCTACTAAATTACCGATATAATTGTACTGTAAGTTCAAGCTGAAGTGTTTACAGGTCATTATTACTAATTCAGACTCCCTCCTGTGCTTTGTCTGGGTCAAATCTGTACAGTTCTTTTTTTCAGTATAATCTAATTTGATTTCAGTATCTGAAGTTACTTGGATATTAATAGCACAATTTTTCACCCCATTTGCTAAGCTAAACTTTTTTCCATAAAATTTTGCAAATATATCTACAATCTGTTGTGTTTGGGAATAAATTTTACAATCTACAACATACCTCTCCAGTGTCCAGATTTTTGCAGAATGTCCAGATTTTTGCCTCATATTTTCAGTCTGTTCTTCATAAAATTTGTGTTTTTTCTGGATTTTTGTGGCGAATAAGTGAGGAATGCAGTCATTATATAATGACAGGCGTATGGGTTTCAGACTTCATATCCTTCAGGAAAATACATGGTAACACAAGACCTTGCATTCTATCAACTTTCTAAGTTTATGCAAGCAATATTTAAAATTTGTCCCTATTTTGGGGGCTTTGTCCCCCTATTTTTGGCTTTGTCCAGATTTTTTGTGCCCAGAGGTTGAGAGCTATGTTTACACGTGGTTTATTGATTTGTATATTTTACTCCTACCACATCTTACATATCTGTAACATGGTTTCCTACTATGCTTGATATCTTTATACAAATTTTCTTCATTTTTCCTACTGTTGCCTCACAGTATGTTTAATTTGTTTGTCTAGTTTGTTTATTTCAGTTTTCAAAGTTATAGTACAACTATATTTCCATGTCTTGTATTTTGCATACTTCATCTTAATTATCTTGTTTTTAAAAGAAATACACCTTTTTGATCTTGTGTGCCTAAATCCTGATATTAAACATTTTTTTGCATTCAATTTCCCTTTCAGAACTTTTTGTATTTCTTCTGCAGTTTTTCTACTGCATGCATCACTCAAGTTAGTTATACGTACATAGTGACTGTTTTGCCTTCATATAGTCTGTTATTGATCTTCTGTGCACTAATTTAGATTTCAGTTTGATATAATTATCTAGTAGTAATTTAATCCTTATAACTCTATGATCAATGCACATCAAAGATGGTAAAACTTGATATGAAATAATAATTTCCTTATGATCACAAACAATGTCTAATATGTTCCATTTATTGGTAGGTTTGTTTATAATCTGCAGCAACTGTTGTTCATGAACATATGTTGCAAATAATTTCCTTACTAATGCTGCAGAATCAATATTATTCCAGTCTTCTTCTGGTGAATGTTAAGTCCCCTGCTCCAGTGTTTCATGCAAGAAATGTATGAATTCCTCAAGGTCACCAGCACTTGACTTTGGTGGTCTGTATAGTCTAACAAACGTAATCAGTTCCAGGTTTGTCTTTATTGTCACAGTTACACAATCTACATCTACAGTATTGGTGTTATTATCAAACATGTAATAACCATAAGTCTCACAGCGATCTTTAATTCCTGTCATAACACCTCCACTGATTTTTGTTAGACTATCTGTTAAAGTAAAAACATTTATACCGTGACATAACTGCTTTCCAATCATTCCTCGCTAACCATGCTTGACAAACAATAATATTAATATCAGTGTTATGGGAATGTAGCAAATTTTTCAATAAAAAATATATTACTAATGCTCTAAGCATTAACAACCAGCACAGATAAATTAAGTTTTGCTATCAGTGAACTATTAAATTTTTGACCTGGCAAAAATCCTGCCTTGTGTTACTCAAATATTGCAATGTATCTGCTGCAAAAATTGTCTTTCCTTATCTTGACAAGTGAACTTCATCCTGTCTAAATACATGTGTATATTATGGTTTAGATCACAGATGAGTTCTGGAAACACATAAATGAAAGTTATAGTTTGCAATGTTTCTAGCAGTTGGCACAAAGGGTTAAAGCTGTGAGCTGTAGTTCCTGTGATGCAGGGTTTAATTCCCTCAGTCCTGATATGCCTACTGTGTGACCTTCAGCCTTGACCAACTCACTTAATCATACATTTGTTCCTGGGTTGCTCCTGAAAAGGGACTGTATTCAATGGGCCTACCTGGTTAAGAAATTGTTTTCTTATTATATTACAAATTGGCGTGCTTGTGTGAAATTATGTGTACTCAGTAACCCCAGCCATCCAGATATTCATTTCTAATTAATAGGGTGGAATTGTGGGGGTGGCAGGATGGCAGCCCCTTCTTAAGTCTGTAGCCTACCTGATAAATAGTATTTCTAAAGTATTCAGAGCACTAAGATGGCGGGCAGCCCCCCATTACAACTGTTAAGTTTATGTTGTAGCTGTGATTTTATAGCAATAAGAGCACATTGGGTGGTTTGGCTAGAACTGCTAGCATTTAACAGAAAATTTATTACAGTCTGCAATTTATATCCAGCAGTACCATACTGCTATCAGTCATAATGTGTGGTCACAATGTCAAACATCATCAACATACCTCAACCTGTGAGTTAAGGACTGGCAGATCCTAACAGCACCCATTTCTCTAGACACCATTCAAATTACAGTACAGATTAGGAACAAAATAATGTATCTAGAAATGTTGTACAAAATTACATTTTTACATAAGGAACCAAACAGTACACTTGCATCTATACATCCAGACTTCTAGTTATACAGCAAACAGATTCTAACCAACATAATTAAATACTAGTCCATTTAAAACTCGACCAGTAAACACTAACAGGTAATAAAAAGTGAAACTGAAGCATTGGACAATATAAAGGATGTCATACACAACTTAAGAAATACGTTCAGAAAAACCAACAAATATTTACAATAACAAGATCACTTTGCAGTCCAAGCTAAAACAAAATGGCTACCAATAAATCAGAGATGTACATTATTAGTAACATCCTTAACTTATAAGTTCAAACATTTCCCCTTCTTTTCTGGCA
Organism: Protopterus annectens; assembly: GCF_019279795.1. NCBI lineage: Eukaryota > Metazoa > Chordata > Ceratodontiformes > Protopteridae > Protopterus > Protopterus annectens. The sequence goes on from NC_056738.1 coordinate 202,377,669, forward strand.
GAATAATAAAACTGACTCCCACCTATAACCAGAGATCCTTATTTTTATCCACCTCTTCTACTTTGAAACTAAGTTCACAGAATGGATCACAGTTTTTCAGCAATGGCCATTACACACAGAAATCAGTACCATAAAATTGAAAACAGCTTCCTCGTTCCATAAATTCTGTAACCAACTCAAAAAGTCTTATTTAGCCCCTTTGGTGGCAGAGACAAATAAAGCCCTGACTATGGCCCAACTGACCTGAGTTTTGATTAGTGGCTTGGGTGACTGACTACAAGGCAGAGAGAGATGGGAGTTACCATCCCTGGGGAGGGAGGCAGTCCTGTGAGCATCTGCGACAGTGGTCCCTCTTGGAGGGGGACATTGTTACCAGTGTAGAAACAACAAAACCACCAAGAAACACATAAAGCTGAGTAAACATGCAGTTTATTCTGTTGCTAGTAAAAACGTTCATCTACACAAGGCTTCTTCAGGCACTCTATTTACACAGTGACAGTGAGTCATTTAAATACCATCAATTACAGTCACATGATCAGTACACCAAGTCACATGATAAAAAGTCACATGATACAGGTAAAAATGCATATAAAAGTTGAATGTATTGGAGATAAATACATATACATGTGTATGTGTTAAAAAATATGTCACAATTATATAAAAATATGTATCTAAATTATTTAAAAATATTAAATTTAGACTTTCATATGAAAATCTTTAAGTAATAGTTCTAGAGAAATAATACCATTTAATCCAGGGGGTACATGTGCTCTCAGCATAAGAATCCACAAAAATTCCTTCAGTTCAGTGTGTGTATTATATTTCTACCACATAATGGTTCACAGAGTACCTGCAGTATGCAGAATTTAAATTCATGTTCATGACCCTTATCCACTTGATGTCTGTACAGAGCACTAGTAATTATTTGCCTCAATCTCAGAGAGGTGACTGCCAATATGCTATTTAAGTTTTTGGTTAGTCTTGCCCACATAGATTTATGAATGATATGATGTCAGAAACTGAAATGTCTGTCATTATTTAATAACTATAATCCTCAACTTATTGCCAGAAAAAAAAATAAATAAATAAGAGTAACAGAACAATAATATGAGGCAAAATAAAGGATAGTCTGTGAAGTTGGGGAAAGCTGAGAGCTATGCCTTCTGCTTAACACAAAGTAGGTCTAAATTCCAGTTTTGCTCTTCCTCAAAATCCTTTACTACTAATTAACACTCCACCGAACCCTTTACACTATTCTGCTCTCCCACATCACCTTTACTTACAAGTGTTCATATTCTGTTAAATATGACATTTATACATGCAACCAAGGATCCAAATAATAAAACAAACACGAAAGGCTGTTGTTCCATGTTTAACATAAATCAAAGAAAAACACACATAAAACTCTAGTGCCTTGGCTGTGTAGCCTTCAAGGAGTATAAACAGGAGCAACTATATATATATATATTTATATATGTGTGTGTGTGTATATATGTGTGTGTGTATATATATATATATATATATATATATATATATATATACACACACACACACACACACACACACACACACACACACACACACACACACACACACACACAAAATAAATGTATTATCTAATTAAATAATTCACTGATAATTAAATCAGATGCCTCCAGTTACAGTCAGTGTTAAGATACCAAGAAATTAAAGTGCCATATTCTAAAATAAAAATAGATTATTTATATAGCAGCTTATTTTTAAATACTGTATCATCACAATATTTTGAATATATTTGTTCCAGAATGCTAGCTTGCAAACCAGAAGGATCACCTCCATGACATAACTTAAAATGCAGAGAAACTGGACTATCACAATTAAGCGTTTTAATATCACTTACATGTTCTCTAAGTTTGAATGCTTTCTTGGTTTCCCCTACATAAAATAAGTCACATGGGCATTTAAGTATGTAGATCACTCCTTCTGTATTACAAGTATATTTATCAGTAGGTACAAGCCTAACATCATAGATCTTAAAAAAAATTCTGAACATGTAAACAACTCAAACAGCCCCCACAGGGGAATGTACCTAAAGTAGCAAGGGTCCTATAAGAGGACTTATTCAGTACCAGAAAATTACTGTGCACTAACATACATTTTAAATTTCTGCTTCTTTTATGTGATATGTAAGGAAAAAGATATAAGATGTTTGAATGTTTTTTTTTTTTTGCTGTACTGGTGAGGACACTAATACTTATTTGATTATAAACTTGTCTGTTTTTTCTTTGAGTAACAAATAAATAGCAGTTCTTAACCTGGGGCTGAAGCTTGTTCCTACTACTTTACCTCTCTTATATGTTTTGAAATGTGAGATATTTTGTGTGGTAAGTAAATTGCATTTATTACATTTTTTTAAGGATAGTGATAATTTGGTTGATGCCTCCAGTGATTTTAATTGTGTTAATGATGATAGTTGTGATGACAGTTTTTATTCATGTGTGTCTGAGGTGGGGATCAATCCAAAGTAAATTCATACTGCTTATTTTAAACAGATATTACGTATTGCCATTCTTTTTTCGCCTCCTTTTAATATTGAAGGGGTCCAGCATTTTTCAACTATGCTTAACTTTACTGTGGAACAAAAATATAGGGAATTCATGAGTAATAAACATTTAATTTGTTATAATTTAACTAAAATGAATGGAGAGCTTTAAAGGACATGTGTGCTCAACATGAATTAATTGTTAAGGGCAATAAGATTGTGATAAAAATTTGTATGGAGCATTTAAATGATAGGAATGTATATGATGAAGTTTCTTTAGATGTATATGTAAAGTCAATGGAACAATACGAATTATTACTGTGCAAGGGACACAGATTAGGATAGTTTTCAGAGAAAGTTTTAAAAAAGGTTTGCAGTTAAAGGATGCAGTATGGCCACATTTTATTGTCTGCCAAAAATTCACAAACATCTTAATAACCCCCCCCCTTCCAAATTGACTAATAGTCTCAGCTTGTACAGACTTTTTGCACAATATTTGTTTGCTACTTCATGAGTTTCTTCATCCCTTTGTTATTAAATTGCCATCATATATAAGGGATACCCCTGATATCTTGTCAAAATGTAAGGCTTTAAGGTGGACAACCAACATGTACAGGTTAACTTTAAATGTGAAGAGCCTTTATACAAATATTAAACATGTACATGGGATTCAAGATCTGCAAAATCTTTTGGAGGAAGTCCACTTATTATTTATAATATACATTATACATATTAGTGTCACTGAATTGCTGCAATTTAGTTTAACTAATATATTTTTTTAATTTAATAATGTTCTTTACCATCAACTGCAGGGTACAGCCATGGGGACACCGTTTGCCCCATGTATGCTAATTTGTTAATGGGAATATTTGAAATTGAATATATTTACAAGCATAATTTTTTTAAATAATTTTGTAATGTATTATTCTAATATATTTTGACGATTTGATTTTTGTTTTTGTTTGGCAAGTTGGCAATGACCAGAGCTCTGATTTTGTTAGAGATCTAGGGAGAAAACAGATTTGGTCTGTCTTTTGATTAACCAAAGTGGAGGAATAATATTGTATATTTGGATGTACAACTAAAGGTGTGTGACAATGGAGAAGTTCTAACTTCCATACTTAAGTTTGAAGATGGTGGGCAATTTTTGCATGGTACGAGTTGTCACCCCCCCCCCAACTTGTTGTTATCATTACCTTATGGTGAATTTTTTATGGTTGAGAAGATTATGTAATAGTGAATTCGATTTTATGAAAGAAATTAGGTTTACTGCTCAAATGTTTCTCTCGAGGGCTGTGGTCCTCAACCGCCGGCCGCAGGCCGGTCCCGAGCCATGGATCATTTGGTACTGGGATGCCAGGCACAGAGTGAAATGAAAAAGTGAATGTGTGTATGTATGTATATGAGTGTGTGCATATGTGTCTATCTGCGTGTGCAAGTGAATGCATGCATGAAAGCAGAATGCATGTGTGTATGAAAGAAGATGAGACTGTGTGTGTATGAGAGAGAATTAGCAGTGAGATCAATCGAGCTGTTATTTTACACTCGCTAACCAGTGCTTTTGCTGTTTAGCGAGTGTAAAATGAAAGTCAAGGAAACCAAAAAAAGTGTTTATGTGTGTGTGTGTGTGTGTGTGTGTGTGTGTGTGTGTGTGTGTGTGTGTGTGTGTATGTTTCTGTCTGCATGTGTGAGTGAACGCATGCATGAAAGCAAAAACGAATGTGTGTGAGAGATTGAGAGTGAAAGAGTGAGAGTGATCTTGTGTGAGTGAATGCATGCATGAAAGCATGAAAGCAAAATAGACTGTGTGTGAGAGAGACTGAAAAAAAAGAGTGAGAGCAATCTTCTGTGAGTGAATGCGTGCATGAAAGCAAGTGACTCTGTGTGTGTATGTGTGTTTCTATCTGCATGTGAGGAAATGCATGCATGAAAGCTAAACAGACTGTGTGTGTGAGAAATTAAGAAAGAAAGTGTGAGAGAGATCTTGAGTGACAATGTGTGTATGAAAGCAAGACACTGTGTGCGCGTGCTCGTGTGTGTGTGTGTGTGTGTATGTTTCAGTCTCTGTATGTGACTGAATACGTGCATGAAAGCAAAAGAGACTGTGTGTGTGTAAGATAGAGACAGTGAACAGTGAGAGTGATGCCTGGCAGCAGCAGCAATTAGGTTTACATATTTCTCAATCATAACCACTCAACCTCTTGCACAATAAAATTGAACAGAGCCACAAACAACAGGGACATATTTTAAATACTGCTCTTATAAACACAGATAGTCAGAAAAGTTGTCATTAGGTTTACATACCTCTCGACCATACCAGTCAACCTCTTGCACAATAAATCTCGACATTGGACAGAGTCCAATAATAGGGGCAGATTTTAAATATTGCTCTTATAAACTTAAAAAGTCAATAAGGTTGCCATTAGGTTTACTTACCTCTCGACCACAGTAGATCAATGTTATGCTGTTAAGCATAGTGTACACTTTTTTTTGGTAATCATTGCCAGTTGTCTTTTTATTGTACTTTGGAGCTTTTCACCCCGGGTCTTGGCTGAAAATGGACTTCTAGTCCAGTTGGGCCTCCCTGGTAAACAAATGTCAAATAAGTAAGTAAGTGAATAAATAAATATTATGCACTTTATTATATTTTATTATGAGCGTGATGGCCATTCCGTGGAAAATTGTCTTACATGACGCCGTTCCTTGATGCAAAAAATGTTGGAGATTGCTGCTCTAGGGGGTATGAGCAAATAAGAAATAAATAAATAAAATGAGAAGTCTGTTATAGAGAATGTCTTACTTCGAGTAAAGGTGGAAACTATAATGTGGCCATTACATTAGCAGTGCATGCCCATGAGAAAAAGCAGAAAAAAATAGAAACTGTAATATATCTTCCCTTAACAAACAGAAAATGTATTTTGTTTCTACTTACACAGCATTTAGTAAAAAAGTGACAGAACTGGTTAAATATTATTGGAATTTTTTGTTGTAGCATTGTGATTTTTCCACCATCTTATGTCCTTTTCCTTATATATCTTTTACAAGAGGTGGAAATTTAAAAGATATGTCAGTGCATAGTAATTTTCTGGTACCGAATAAGTACTCTTATAGGACCCTTGCTACTTCAGGTACCTTCCCCTGTGGTGGCTGTTTGAGTTGTATACATATTCAGAAATGTTTTTTTTTTTTTTTTTTTTTTTTTTTTTTAAGATCAATGGTGTTAGGTTTGTACCTACTGCTAGACATACTTGTAATACAGGAGTGATAAACATACTTAAATGCCCATGTGACTTATTTTATGTAGGAGAAACTAAGAAAGCATTCAAACTCAGACTACGTGAACATGTAAGCAATATAAAAAAAATTAATTGTGATAGTCCAGTTTCTCTGCATTTTAAGTTATATCATGGAGGTGATCCTTCTGGTTTGCAAGCTAGCATTCTGGAACAAATACATACTCAAAATATTGCGATGATACATTATTTAAAAATAAGCTGCTATATAGAGTCTATTTTTAAAGTATGGCACTTTTATTCCTTGGGGTCTTAACACAATGTACCTGGAAAGCATCTGATTTAAGTATGTAATTAGATAATTATTTAATTCGTGTGTGTGTGTGTGTGTGTGTGTGTGTGTGTGTGTGTGTGTGTGTGTGTGTGTGTATATATATATATATATATATATATATATATACACACACACATACATGTATATATATATATATATATATATATATATATATATATATATATATATATATATATATATATATATGGGTCTACTTCATTTTGTCAACTTACCATAACGTCGAATTTCAAAACGTCAAAAGCATAACATCGAATACCCAAAACACTGAAAAGTCATAACATCGAAAATAATAACATTCGTTTTCTGTTGGGTTTGAATACTGCAGTATTACTTTAAGAACTCGTAAACAGTAGTAAAGAGACATAACAGACGTTATGTTTAATGGTGAAGGGAATTTGTCAGGCTGTATAGTACAAGTTTTGAAGAACAGGGTTAGAAAGATTTATTTGTTGATGGCAGAATTTATTTTTTGAAAGGAAATCGTGTGAGTGTTCTTTGCTGTGCTGGGAAAAGTCACTAGGAGTGGATGTGTTTGTGTTGGCAGAATATAGGTGTTTTCCAAAGGGACAGATGCATATTTCAGAAATTATTTGGATATGTTCTATGTACCTTTCCTCCACTATACTGCAATCTCTGAGTTGGTATATTTAATTTGCAAGGGGTGTGGGGGGTGCAGGGGGGCTTTCCCCCTTGCAGAATCGTTTACTATAATATATGTTTATGCATAGTAATGTTTCAGTTGGAGGGAGTGCATCATGACGTATGCATTGAGAAATTCAATGTTATGGGAGTCGATGTTATGACTTTTCAGTGTTTTAGGTATTCGACATTACGGTCTCGACGTTTTGAAATTCAACATTATGGTAATTCGACAAAATGAGGTAGACCTATATACACATATATATATATATATATATATATATATATATATATATATATATATATATATATATACACACACACACAGACAGAGAGAGTTAGTCCTGTTTGTAAGTTTACACTCCTTGAAGGATACACAGCCAAGGCACTAGAGTTTTATGTGCGTTCTTCTATGATTTGTATTAAACTTAGAACAGCAGCCTTTCAATGTTTTTTCAATATATTTATTCTAAAACTACTGCAGTTGTTTTATTGTGTAAATCACATGTATTTACTTTCCCTACAAGTCTTGCTTTGTCATTGTAGTCCTTGTGTTGCATTTTTTTTTTTTGCATTCAGTTCTCTTTGTAACTCTGGTTTCTATTTTCCTTGTCTAGTTTCAGTTTCACACTTGACTGCCTATTAGTGTTTATTATATGTGTTTTCAAGTGGCCTGTATCTATTTACATTTATTATTAGACTCTATTTTCAATATACCTAAACAACTGGATGCCAAGGTACCAGGCTACTGGTTGGTTTTACATAGGGAAAAGCTAAAAATAATCAGGGACAACTCCCAAATCAGGGACATTTTTCAATTATTGGTACTACTTTTGTTAATAAAAGTATAGTTTATGTATTTATGAATTTGTTAACTGGGTTAGAACACTGATACCAATAGACCATTTATAGGTTCAGCTCAGCTGTACATCTACACACAAAATAAAATGTAAAACAAAGAATACATACATAGGAACATTTGAGCAGACTAGATAAGCTAAGATGCCTAGCCATATAAATCTTTAGGAAGACAAACTCAGAAGTTCTTATCACCCTTTTCAAGCACTCAGTAATGCTCTCCTCCCAAATAGAGTGGGGCCCTACATGATAACCAGGGTGTAAAAATTTATGTCTATCCATCCAGTCTTCAAGACTAGCATTAAACACAGCCAAACTAGTATTTTTAGACCTGTAGTGACACCTTATTCCATAGGCTAGGAATACGTTGAGTTAGGAACCTATTCTTCTTATTTCTTGTGTAGATTTAAGTACTAAGTGTAGCTATTGATAGAGCCACTGGTTTTGTGTAGAAATAAGGGGCCAAATAGGACTGGGACTTTCATGGCTCGAAAAGTGAGACACAAGTCACTTCTCTGCACCCTGTAGGCTGCTGAGTATAAGCAGAGTCATGCTAATCTGTTTGGGTAAATGAAGCATTTAAGACCTGTAATTTTCTTGTTAGAAATCTTTGGGGCTTTCCATTTGAGTGAAATGCTTCGAATTATACATACCAGCAAGGACATTGTATTAATGATGGGTCTGACAAGGAAGAGTACAGTGGTAGAATGACTTCTTTGGATCTTGAAAATATTGCCTTGGAAATCAACTGAAACAGATAGAAGGATTTCCTGACTATGGCAGAAACATGATGACTGAATGAGAGAGAGTTATCCATGTACGTACCCAAGTCTCTTATGACAATATCTGTCTGAAGAAAAGTACTATTTATAACATATGAGGTGGGAGCAACTTTTCTGCCAAAGACTACTATGCTGCTCTTTTTTCATTCAGTTTGAGACCATTTTAGATACAGCATGTATATGCATATTCCAGCCCTTGCTGGAGATGTTTTGTATCAGTGGATGATCCGATAACAGTACCCAGTTTACATTCATCAGAAAACTTAGCAAACCACACTTCTGTGATATTGACTTGGATTTCTGCAAAACAAATGATAAACAGAAGAGGGTCCAAAACTGATCTCTGTGGCACCCAACTAGTTACAATTTGACATCCAGAGAGAACTTTTCACAATCTCGGATTTGATGGATAACCAATCTGCAATCCAGCAAACAAAGCATGGGTTTGCATTAAGCTTATTTCATTTTTCAATAATACCTGCATGGGAACAGTGTTGAAAGCCTTGGTCAGGTCGAGATAAGCAGTGTTCTCAGAATGGCCACTGTCCACAGGCCCTGTAGCATTTTGAGCTTCAGGAGGCAGTACCTGCATTTCACAAAACCAAACTGATTGACGTCTAGATCAGTTACGTTGTCTATGTTTGCATAAATGAGTTATGCTATATGTTCCATGGCTTTCCATATAAGGCTGATGAATCTATAATTACGTGGGGCTGTAGAGGAGCAACCCTTGTGTAAAGGAGTCACAGTGGCAGTTCTCCAGTCATCAGAAACAAACCTGTATATAGGCTGAGGTTGAACAGTTTACATAGAGGCTCAGATAGTGCACACGTGGCACTGATAACAACGCACTCTGGGATGTTGTCCAATCCCATGGAAGTATTATTTTTAACCTTTAACAGGATTTCCAAGACATGTTCCAAGGTGATTTCAGGGGAAACTAAATTCTCAGGTATAGTGAGGGCAGCAATATGGCTAGGATGGGTAAAGTTTCAAAAGTTTATCTGCTAATATATTAGTTATATCCTTGGGATCAGAATAATTAATATTATGGATGAGTTCAGTGTATTCCTAGACATAACTCCTTAATTTCCTGACATGACAACCTTAAAGAGACAATCAATCCCAGAGACTAAAATTCTGACCAAAAGAAACTTGTCCTGATACCTCCCAGTTGTCAGCATCCACCTACCACGTCATCATAAACTCTACTCCTGGTTTCAGTTTACTTTTTGCATCCCTGTTTTCATTCCCTGTGGTGAACACAATTAACAATATTCATTTCCTGTCAATGCTTTCAGTCCCCCGATCACCGAGAAACAATAAAGTTATTACATTTTTGTGTGTGTTTGTGGTTAGGCAAGACTCTCAGTGATTACTTTTTACAAACTCATCAAAAAGCTTATCTTAGTTGTGCAGCTCTTTATTTTCTTTTTTATTCTGTATAGCGTAACTGTGAGTAGTATAGTCAAACGAGTACAGTTTAGTGAATTCATACTAAATTTTAGCAGTCTTTTGACGTATTCCTCTTACTCTGTAGTAAAGCAATCTTGGAATTCGTACGTACAACTATCACAGGTTGCCATACTGTACAGTCCTCTGTGATAGTAAGTCTAAGACTTCACTGTTTAATTAAATGAATCTATTGCTTGTGTTTTTTTAGGTTAGAAAACCATTACACTAGGCTAGTATTGAGAGATCAAAAAACAAAACATGAAAAAAGAAGACTGCTTCTACTCCTGTTCGAAACTTGCATAACTCTGATTCTTTCTACAGCGCAAGTGGCAGTCATGCATAACATCATACACTTCGCTAGCATTCAGAAATCTGCACAAAATAAAATATGAAATGAAACAAGTAGAAAACTTTTAGCTTTGCATTTTTCATATGCTTTCCTGCAAGGTAGTAACAAATTACATCATAAAATTCCCAAAAGACTACATTTCTCCGAGGATAAAAAGTACAGGTGAAACTAATGAATTCTCAGTGAGAACTGATGTGAGTACAACTGCAATTTGAGATGGAGTTTGACTAAAACCATTGAAACTTCCTGTAGGCACCTCTCCCCCAACCCCCGCAGCCAAAGCTGGGATATGCTCAGAAAAATACTGAAAGAAAAATGCACCAAAGCTCAAAAAGACTCTTCCTTTTATTAAAAATGCCACAAACATTAAGCACTTTTGTCTCGCCGATGAGAGACTTCATCAGAATAAGTTTATAATGCAATGAAACATTTAAATATGGTAGAAAGTCATACTATTGGTAAAAAAACATTCCAATCATGTTAGTGTTAAAACTCACATGCTATGAAGTAACAGCCATACAGAAGAATGTAGTAATCATGTTATATTAAAATGTATATAAAGCGTTGAAAGATGAAACAAAATGTAAAAACCTCCTTTTTAGAGAAAATTTCATGAATATGGTAGGTTCATTGGTAGATACTAGGCTATCGGCCCAAGGGCCTACGTAAGCCTAGCCAACAAGGTTCCCTGGCTTATGCCACCCAAGAAAGTTATTTTCCTGTGCCACTGTCGAGCAGAGACACAGAAGTGATCCCCGAGGTGCATTTCCTATTTCCCATCCACTCTTCAAGATTTTTCTTGAAGAGTGCTAATGAAGAACTTTGCTTGACATAGATGGGTAGCATGTTCCAGAGAATGGGAAGTCTCTGGGACAGGAATCTATCCCTCCAGCATGTCCTGTTTATTGTGGTGACAAGGTTTAGGTCCCTAGAGCGTGTGGCTCGGAGGGATTGGGATTTCTTTAGGTGTAGCACGTCCAACAGCTCTGGGTTTGACATAGCATTATATGTTAGACAGAGATCACCTCGGAGTAGGCGATTTGCTACAGAGTAAAGCTGGAGTTTTCTGAGATGGTCAGTGTAGGGCATTTGTTTGAGGCCAGTAATCCTCTTTGTCAGGTACTTCTGTGGCCTTTCCAGCTGCTGCAGATGTCTTGTGAGGTACATTCCAAAAGCGACGTTGTACTTTATAGTGGGTCTAATGAGTGTCAAGTAAAGGGTAAAAATGACCTCTTTTTTCCTGGATGAGAACCCTTTTATGATGAGGTGTGCCACGTAGAAGGACTTCCTGTCTACTGTAGCGATGTGACTATCAAAGGAGAGACTACTGTCCACCTGGTTCCCAAGGTCTCTTATCACACATTCGGTGTTAAGTAGATTGCTGCCTATGTGGTAGTTCATGGGTACAGAGTTTTTACCAAAGGGGATGACACTGCACTTTTTGGCATTGAGCTTGAGGCCATGGCTCTGACACCAAGCATCTGTCTCAGCGAGGCCCTTCTGTAGGATGTCCACATCATTTGGGGACTTGATTATGACTTCTAGTTTGCAGTCATCTGCGAACTTCATTAGCCAGAGGCCTTCTGTGTTAGCCTGTACTTCAGAGAAGTAGATACCAAACAGGGGAGGTCCCAGGACGGACCCCTGTGGTACTCCACTTGTCATTGCTTTGAGGTCAGATTTGGAATCTGCAACTTTTACAGTGTGGGTTCTGTCAGTGAGCCAGTTGGCAACTCATCTTGTGACATAGGTATTTATACCTAGTTTAGTGAGTTTAGCTATAATTCCAGAATGGGGGATGGTGTCGAAAGCCTTGGCGAGGTTAAGATAGGTTGTGTGAACCACCTTACCCTCATCTACGGCTTTGGTGACTGCCTCAAAGAAGTCGATCAGGTTCAGGAGGCATGATCTGCCTTTCACAAACCCGAACTGGGTGGGATCCAGAGTTTTGAGATTACCAATGTCTTTGTTTATGAGTTCCATGATGATAATGTTCCATGGCCTTGCAGACCAGGCTCATCAGGCTAATAGGTCGATAGTTCCTGGGATCAGTGGTGGCTCCCCCTTTGTGGAGTGGAATAACTGTTGCTGTGCGCCATTCAGTGGGCACAAAGCCTGATGCAAGGCTATTATTGAACATGGTGCTTAAGTGTGGAGCCAGTTCATTCTGAAGTTCATGTAAAACGCAGCCTGGGATGTTGTCTGGTCCCATGGATGCTGTGATTTTGGTTTTAGAGAGTGCAGCTTTTACCTGCGTAGTTGTGATTACAGGGACTCTGCATTATTCCTGTATAGATATGGGCCCTTTAAGGGGTGAGGGTAAAGTTAGCACTGAACCTATTTGCCAGGATGTTGGCAATATCAGTTGGTTCTGTAATTTTCATGCTGTTGTGCTATAACTCAGAGCAGATCTGGGTGTTGCCATTGAGATTCTTGACATAGCTATAGAATGCTTTGTGGTTGTCCTTAGAATTAGTGACTATTTTGTTTTCGTAGCTAGCTTTGGAGGATCTTCTAAGGGATCTCAGCTTCTTACTGAGGCTGACCAGGGAGCTCCTCCACTTATGGGATTTTACTCTCTTTTGCAACAGTTTCTTCCTTCTGTTGTACAATTTGTTTATGGCAGGGGACCACCAGATTGGCTTCCTTTTTTGGAGGATAGCTTCTTGGTTCTGTTTGGGATAGCATGATCCATGCACTCGTGTAAGTGCTTCTAGAGTGCATCTGTGTAGGATTCAGCAGTTGTAATTGTATTGTCCATCTGCACGGGTGTCATGAAGTTCACCACTTCTGTCTTAAGAAGCATGAAGTTGGCTTTGGAGAAATTTTTTACTGTGGTTTCCTTAATGGGGGGTGGGGGCAGGATGTAGATATGAAGGGTGATTAGCTTATGGTTGGATCAGACCAAAGAGGAGTTGACTTCAGGTGTGGAACACCAGTCACTCATATTGGTAATGACTAGGTCTAGGATATTGTTGCCCCTGGTGGGGGTGTGGATAAGTTGATCCAGGGCATTGGTGTTCATGAATTCCAGAAAGCGTTGTGCTAAGGAGTTGGTACACGAGTAGTTTTCCCAGTTAATGGTGGGGTAGATGAAGTCGCCCATTATTAGGGTGTTTGGTTGAACACTAATATTTTCTAGTACATCAATAAAAGAGGAATAGGAATCCTGGGGCATGGTGGGGATATGTAGCAAGCTACAATTTTGATTGCAGTTTTGCCCAGACTTAGTTGCACTTGGATAACCTCGGATGCATTATGCTGAGCAACAAGCCTGGAGGTGTGGATCTCCTTAATGAATATGGACACACTTCCGCCTTTGGTGTTTTGGTCCAGGTAACATGGCCGAAAAGTGTGGTATGAGTTACAGCCTGGTAGTGCAGGGGTGCTCTCTGGAGCCTTGAACCAGGTCTCAGTCACTGCGCAGATATCAATGTTCTCCATTTTAAGAAGTGCCTCGAGTGAGTGCATTTTGAGATTTAGACTTTTAGCTTTGAGTAGCATTACCCTCAGTTTTTGCTTGCCTGTTCCTGTTACGGTGGTGAATTGTTATTTGAACCTTACCTAAAAAAGGCACTATAGGGTGCAGACCATCTGTAGCAAAGCATCGTGTTCTGTCGACCATGTCATCCCAAGCAGACAGATACTGGATCCCCTTAGAATGACACCAGAAGCTTAGCCAATTGTTGAAGTCAATCATTTTGTCCTTGTACTGCGGTATCATTCTGGGCGATGGCAGAATGCTACTCAGGGCTAGGGTCATACCTGCCTGGGTTACAAGATCTTAGAGCTCTACCATGTCTTTTTTCATGTAGTCCAGAGAGGTATGTCTCAGGTCATTCACACCAACATGGACAATGACAGAGTATATTTGTACTTGTTGTGGAGTGACTTGAGTGCGTGGGTTATGTGCCGGATCGTGGCACCCGACAGGCAGCTGACAGTAACCTTCTCCTGGTTTAGCCTGGTGAGTGGGACATCAGTGTGCCTGACTATAGAGTCACCTATGACTAGTGTGTTGGGTACTTTGTTTTGCCTTAATGGCTGGGGTTGAGTGTCACACTGAGTTTGTGGGCTATGTGTCATTTGGGTTGTGTTGGGGGATGGAGGTTGCTTGCGTTTCTGCTTTGGAGGTATCTGCTGCTTAGACAGATTATTACTGAGAGCCTCTGCGAATGTTTTTGTGTTATTATGTGTAGGTTTTGATGGTGTAGATTTAATGAGACTATGTGATGGGTGTGGTGTGGTGCAAATGTTTACCTTCTCCTCATGACTGTCAAGTTCAGTCTTGGTTGGAGAGAGCTTTACCTCCAGTTTGTCTAGATAAGTACTAAACAATATTTTTGTGAAATGTTGTTAATATTTTCATAATCTATCTGCCCTTTCTTTCAATACTGGTTTTAAGGAAATACTGTCATTAAGACCTGGTCAGAAAGCCAGAATGAAAATATAGACAAAGACCAGAATCAAAACAAAAACATTTCTGGGACTGTCCCTTTAAGTTTATATTCTGCTTTACATTTGAATACTGTTTAAGCTCCTTGCTGGTAAGCTGCTCATAATCAGCCTGTTTTTGTCTAGTCTAGTGAGTGTGGAGACTATATGTCTAACTACAGAATCACCCATGATTAAAACATTTCTCTGTGTGAAAGCAGATTTAGTGGGCCTTATGGACTTAGGCCTGCTTTCCTGATGATTCATAGGTGAGCTCTTTGGATCTGCAGTTTGTGTGAGTGGAGAAGGAGTAGGTTTTGCCTGTATGCTGGGATATTTTATAATAAGTTTTAGGAAGCTTTGGCATTTTTTCTTTACAGCCTCAGCATAAGTTACGGCTCTAGTGGTGTGTTGTAATTAGTATGTTGTTTTGGAGGTATGATGCTTACCAATAGTGGGCTGATGCAAGAGGTTTGCCTCCATATTTTTTAAATATTTATATCTCTCACAGGATGCATTATCAACTAATAGAACTAGTGAAGAGTCGGTAAGTTGCTATACTAGCTTAGAACAACTAATGCAACCAGAATGGCCACAGATGAGAGGACAGCGACTGTTGAACCACATTACCAGAGGGTGGATAATTAGAGATACAATTTACATATCTGGAAAAGAATGCTGAATACATTCAGAGAAAGAAGAGTGCACAGAAATGCATTGAACAACAGCGTACATATACATGGTACCAGTAATAGCAGTATTACAGTTCAGCAGTGTAAGATTTGTGCAATAATGGTTATGGCATGCATATCTAGAAATGATACTCTTAGCAGAAATTAAATACTTTGGTTAACATTAAGAGGTGGCTGAGGTTTGCCAAAGAAAACAGAATTTTAGATTTATTTTATTGAGGCATTTACATTTTGATTGTTTAAAATGGTGTGGTTTGAGTTCTTTCCTGAAGGCTGGGGAGGGAAAGTGTGCCTTTTACTTGTTAGGGTATGGATTCACATGTCTTAGGGCCCAGAATGGTGAAAACAAGTTCTGCCTGTTTTAGTTTAATGAAGTGGTGAAGAAGTTGGGATTGGAGGAGGAGAAGAATCTGGGGACGTATGGTGTCAACGTTTCACCTAGTATGCTGACTAAGGAAGGGGGGGAATCCATACTGATGATCTTGAAAAACATGGAAACAAGCAGAAGTGTGAGACTTTGAAGGACAGCGAGCCACTCGGCCTTTGGTGAGGATGATACAGTGGGGAGGGTATTACATATATAATTCTACAGTTGTTGTTTGAGGTGGTTCAAAGCACTGAACAGCACATTCTAATTATGGTATGAGGATACTTTTGCCTATGGCTACCCTGTTTTGGAAGATAAGAAGCATTATTTTTTTCTGTCCCAGACTAGCAATTGGTTAACTTTACTTCTGGTTATATCAAGGTGGTGAGGACAGTTGAGATTGGTGTCTAACAAAATAATGAGATACTTGTAGACATTATTCCTGTCTCACCTATTTAATGAAAATAAATGTAATTGTTTTAGATACACTGGCTAATATACCTTATTCTAATCCCTCTTTCCCCACAAAATAACTATTTCACTTTTCCTTTAATTTACAACAAAGGATAATAACAGGTGTAGGGAGGTATTATGTAATACATGGTTCATACATATGGGACTATAACTGACATATATTGCAGTGGCAGGCTTTTTCCTCTTACCTAATTTCACTTATTATAACTTACTATGATATCTATATAAGTAAGCCTAATGCACTGAGTGCTTCTTTCAGACATGCTGGCTCTATTCAACTTTGTCTCCACTTGGCAATTTGCATTCTGTATTTCACACAGCTGTATCATCCAAGTGGAACTTTTTTGCTATTTGGAGTTAATAATTTGAACTTGAAAGTTGCGCTCTGCAAACTTGTTTGGCCAATTTTTCTATTGTTAAACATTGCAATTTGTATCTATATGTTGTAATTTGCCCAGTTTTGTACTATTTTACTTATTAAGCTCACGTCATGGTTGAAAAGGGTTTTCAGACCAGTTCACTTAACCAGTGAATAAACATTAAACAAATAAATAAACTGTATGCCCTCAATAGTAATTGTTGAGGGGAAAAAATTAAGAAATATTGTGTTGGTCCACTAGCAGAAAACACAAAGACAGTGGGACAGACATGTGATGTAATATCTTTTATTTGACCAACAGTTTTTGCAGTTACTCAGACTTTCAAGCTGGCATGAGCCCTTTGTCAGGAATTATTACATTTTACACACACACACACAGTCATTGAAGTGTAAAAGTCATAGGAAACATCCAAGCTGCACATTTTTCTACACTGGCTTAACTTGCTTTTTAAGTAACTGGAAATAAATTGCATAATTCCCTTTCTAGTGAATATTTAAGCACTATATCTAAAATCAGTAACTTAATGACCCCTGCTTGAAACCTCAAGTAATTGAAAATCCTGTGTTGCTCCAATAAAATGTGTTACATCATGTCTGTGCTACATTGATTTTGTATTTATTGTTGAGTATCATAGTCCAAGTAAGAAAGACTTTTTTGAACATTTGCTGTATTCAAGCAGCATGATTTTTTTCAGGTTCAAAAGCAGTTTGCTATTGCTGAACTATTAATTAAGAATTCAGAGGTTTGTCTGAAGGACGTTAGAGATGCAGGAAGTGGAACGGCCTGATCTGTAAATTACCTTAGACAATGAACAAAAGTACAATAACATACTGAAGAAAGAACGTTCTCCATTAGGGTATTAGTGCAGGTATCACCCAGAAAAAAAAAAAAAAAAAAGTCTCCATTTTGTTTATGCTTGCTAAACGTTGCTGTTTAGAGAATGCAAAATAAAAAAGTAAATTAGAGATGCAGTCACCTAATATAGCAAGTTCCCAAACCAGATCAAGTATTATATAATCCAGAGACAAATGTTCGTACCTACACCAATAAAAAGCGAACGACTCCACCAGAACTTTTTGTAAAAGACCTTAACGTCAAGTTTATTTAAGCAGAAACATGCGTTTTCGCTGAAGCTACAGCTACAGCTTCTTCAGAGTTTGAAAATAACCCGCCAAGCTGGGTTTTTATTTACACGTAATTGCGTACTTACGCAAGAAGCTATTAAAGGGCTATGCTCCTTAAAAACAAGTTTGAAATATATTTAAAACATTTGACAAACATCCCGGGCCACTTCAAATTAGTGCACCCTTTATCATAATAAATTCGGACATTATAAAAGATAAAACATCATAAATTGAAACATTTTTTTGAATACTTCATATTATAAGAGCAGATTTATACAAGTCATTGAAAAATACCATAGCTCTACTTGTTGGCTAAACATCCACTACCTCATAGTCACCCTTAACCCACTTCAAATTACTGCTTCCATCCCAACCAACCCACCAAATAACTCCAGTTATAGTGTCCTTAAAAATGAAGGATTTTGATTGATTTGATTGGTTGAACGAGCATTGTAATATAACTTGTATACTTAGATTAAAGAGTTACAAAAGATAAATATTAAGAGATGACTGTTCATTTGATGGACATTATTTTAATTGCCAACATTGAGGATTTAAATTACAAAATATAGGAATTTTTAGGTGGATAGCGATATTATAAAAGACTCACTACACTAACAACTTAGTTGGCATGTTGAAGAACATATTCTTTGTCAATAATAACAAGATCCATTGGCCATAAATGATCCATCACAATATGAGGTAGGCTAGTACTTACCTTATGACCTGGTCCTTACACGATAAATCTAATTAATATAAGGCACTCTTACTATATAAACCATAACAAATACAACGATATGTCTATCAAAATCCTTCATTTTTAAGGACACTATAACTGGAGTTATTTGGTGGGTTGGTTGGGATGGAAGCAGTAATTTGAAGTGGGTTAAGGGTGACTATGAGGTAGTGGATGTTTAGCCAACAAGTAGAGCTATGGTATTTTTCAATGACTTGTATAAATCTGCTCTTATAATATGAAGTATTCAAAAAAATTTTTCAATTTATGATGTTTTATCTTTTATAATGTCCGAATTTATTATGATAAAGGGTGCACTAATTTGAAGTGGCCCGGGATGTTTGTCAAATGTTTTAAATATATTTCAAACTTGTTTTTAAGGAGCATAGCGCTTTAATAGCTTCTTGCGTAAGTACGCAATTACGTGTAAATAAAAACCCAGCTTGGCGGGTTATTTTCAAACTCTGAAGAAGCTGTAGCTGTAGCTTCAGCGAAAACGCATGTTTCTGCTTAAATAAACTTGGCGTTAAGGTCTTTTACAAAAAGTCCTGGTGGAGTCGTTCGCTTTTTATTGGTGTAGGTACGAACATTTGTCTCTGGATTATATAATACTTGATCTGGTTTGGGAACTTGCTATATTAGGTGACTGCATCTCTGTTTTTTTTCAACTGTTCCTGTGGTATCGTCTTCTAAAAAAGTAAATTAAATGGGATAAAGCAAATAGCAAATGTAAGTGCAGAAGCCAATTTCCTTTCATTTTCTTTTCATTGCCATTAACTTGCTATGTTACCTTCCCCTTGAGTTTAAAATATAAAGCAAATAAAACAGAAAAAAATAGCAAAAGTAATTGCACCAACCATTTTACTTTCATTATCATTTCATTGCCAATTGACTTGTCATTTTACCTTCCCCTCACTAAGACAGGCTTAAAATGCCAGGTTTTGCATGTGTGGAAAAAAATTAAATTATGTGCGTGTCTGTTTATGTCTGTGTATGGGTCTACTTCAGAAGACTGAAAAACCAAAAGACTGAATCCCAAAATACTAAAAATTCAAAATAATGAAGGATGAAATTTGTCCATTCTCCACTGTTGTGCAATCTTGGAGTTGGTATATATAATTAGCAGGGTGTGGGGAGCTGTAGGGTTGCGGGGGGGGGGGCTCACCCACTGCATTAAAAATGCTTTCATTATTTTGTGATTCAGTCTTTTGGTTTGTCAGTCTTCTGAAGTAGACCCCTGTGTACATGTATGAGAGAGACACAGAGAGATAGAAAGAGACAGAGAGAGAAAGCACATACCTTTCAACTTTTTTTATCAAAAAATTCTGGACAAATCTAACAAATATGCTGGGACAAAGACCTAAAATCAGGGCCTTTGTTTTGAATATAACCATAATTCACAAATAGTAAACAGAACAAGAGATTTTCCAATGTACATTTTCTGAATAATAAGTATGAAACAATAATATCTGTGTTTATTGAATATCTATAATCCTCAGTTATTTACTAGAAAATCAATCATTTTCAAGCAACAGAGCAAAATTATGAGGCAAAATTAGGGACAGTTGAGAGGCATGATGGGGGTTGTAATGCCTTGCACTGAATGAATGTTTTCATTAATTTGATTACAATCAGACATCTGAGGTGTACTCAGACAGGAAAGTGGTGGTAATTTCTGGACACGGTTTTGTGCATGAGAGTTTCTGTGTATATGTGTGTGAATTCAGTTTCAACAATTGGCTTAAGTATTGGTGTCATTCAAAGGGGATCCAATGCCTGTCAGCCTGGGATGACATGCTCGACAAGCCACGATGCTTCGTTAGGGACGGCTTGCACCTGTCACCCCTGGGCTTTCGGATATTGGCAAAGGCTCTTGCTATCCCCATAGTGCCTTTTTTAGGCAAAGCTCAAAACACAAACCCACCTCCATAGGTATCACAAGGGATAAGAAACTAAGAGTAATGCTACTCAACACCAGAAGTCTAAACCTCAAGATGCACGCACTCTAAACTCTCCTTAGCATGAAGAACATCGATATCTGTGCAGTAACAGAAACCTGGTTCAAGGCTCCCGAGAGCACCCCAGCACTACCAGGTTATACCTCATACCATGCTTTTCGGCCCCAAAACTTGGACTGACCCACAAAAGGAAGGGGAGTATCAATAATCGTCAAAGATACCCACACCTCCAGGTTGGTGGCACAGCACGAAGCATCAGAGACTATCCATGTGCAACTAACAGTGGGTAAAACTGCCTTCCAGTTTATAGCCTGCTACAGACCACCCTCCCTAACCCAGGAATCCCACTCGGCCTTCCTGAGAACACTGGAAAATATGAAGGTCTCTCCAAACACCATTATATTAGGCAACTTTAACTACCCAAACATAGACTGGGAGCATTACTCTAGCTCCAACACCCTAGCCCAAAGGTTCCTAGAATTTATAAACTCAAATGCTATGGAACAATTTGTTACCACTCCCACAAGAGGGGAAAACATACTGGACCTGATCATCACCAACATGGGGACTCTATGCTCCAGACCAGAAGTGTATCCCTCACTGGTAAGATCAGACCATAAACTAATCTCACTGGATATTCACATCCCGACCCCACCCCCTGCCCAGAAAACCACAGTGAAAAACTTCTCTAGAGCAAATTTCACACTCCTCAAAACTGAGGTGGAATCCTTCAAAGCCCCTGGGCCTGTGGAAAATACGGCCCAGACCGCAGAATCCTTTATAAACGCATTCTATGAACACCTTCAGGAATGCATGGATCATGCTATCCCAAATAAAACCAAGACCCAATCCTCCAAAGGCAGACGTCCTGACTGGTGGACCCCAGCCATAAACAAACTATACAATAGAAGGAGAAAGCTACTAAATGACAGAGCAAAATTCCAAAAAGGGAAGGCATCTCTGATCAGTATTAGCAAAAAACTACGGGCACTCATAAAATCGTCTAAGGCCAGCTTTGAGAGAAAAATTGCACAGGACACTAAGGATAATCACAAGGCTTTCTTTAGTTATGTTAGGAACCTGGGTGGTAATTCCCAGATATGCTCAGAATTAGTCCAAAATGACAAAAAATACACCGAACCCACAGACATTGCCAACATCCTAGCTGACAGGTTCAGTCCAAACTCTCCTCCCCACCAAAAGGGCGAATATCTATCCCAGCAGAGTGCTGCCCCCCTGACATCTCAGATGCTCAGGTAAGAGCCGCCCTCTCCAAAGCAAAAAACACAGCATCAATGGGACCAGACAGTGTCCCGGGCTGCGTCCTACATGAACTCCAAGAAGAGCTAAAGCCAAACATAAAACTACTGTTCAATCTCAGCCTTGCTACAGGATATGTACCCAAAGAGTGGTGTACAGCAACTGTGGTTCCTCTCCACAAAGGTGGTGCCTCAACGGATCCTGGAAACTATCGCCCCATAAGCCTGACTAGCTTGGTCTGCAAAGCTATGGAAAGGATCATCATGGACCTCATAAATAAAGATATTGGGGACCTACAGACACTGGATCCTACCCAGTTCGGCTTTGTTAAGGGCAGATCCTGCCTCTTAAACCTGGTTGATTTCTTTGAAACAGTCACCAAGGCCATTGACGAGGGGAAGGTAGTCCACACAGCCTACCTGGACCTCGCAAAAGCCTTCGATATAATACCCCACTTGGGCATTATAGATAAGCTCACCAGCTTAAATATAAACCCCTATGTCACTAGATGGGTTGCAAACTGGCTCAAGGACAGAACCCACATGGTTAGAATTGCTGGAGCCATGTCAGACTACAAACCAGTTACAAGTGGCATCACACAAGGCTCAGTCCTGCGACCTCTCTTATTCAGTATATATTTCTCGGAGGTACAGGCCAACACGGAAGGACTGTGGCTGACCAAGTTCGCAGATGACTGCAAACTGGGCGCCATAATTGACTCTCCAGCCGACACAAGCATCCTCCAAAAGGGCCTCATAGAAACAGACAACTGGTGCCAGAGCCATGGCCTCAAGCTAAACACCAAAAAGTGTATAGTCATCCCCTTTGGCAAAAAACAAAGTGCCCACAAATTACCACATAGGTGGTAATCCATTAAGTACAGAAGAAGTAATTAGGGACCTGGGGACCCAAGTTGATAGCAATCTCTCATTTGACAACCACGTGGCCAAAGTGGTTAGAAAAACATTTTATATAGCCCACCTAATCATGAAGGGATTCACATCTAGATCAGGGGAGGTCATTGTGCCTCTTTACTCATCCCTCATCAGGCCCATAATTGAGTACAATGCCCCTTTTGGGATGTACCTTACCAGATATCTGTAGCAACTGGAAAGACCCCAAAAGTACCTCACCAAGAGGATCAAAGGGCTCAAATAGATGCCATATGCTGCTCGGTTAAAGAAACTCCAGCTCTACTCAGTGGCATACCGCCTGTTCAGAGGCGATCTGTGCCTGACGTATAAAGCCATGTCCAACCCGGAATTAATGGACACGCTGCACCTCAGAAAATCCAAATCCCATCGAGCTACACGCTCGAGAGACTTGAACCTCAGCACTGAAATAAATAGGACATGCTGGAGGGACAGCTTCATAACCCAGAGGCTCCCTTCACTCTGGAATAAAATCCTAGTCCAGGTTAGGCAGAGTCCCCCAATGACTCTCTTTAAGAGGAATCTTGATGAGTGGATGGGAGATCGTAGGTTTACCCCAGGTATCACTTCTGTGTCACTGTTAGACAGAGGCACAGTATACTAACCTCAAAAAAGGGCATAGCAAAATGAATTTAAAATGGGTGGCGAAAGCCAAACACATTCTGGCTAGGCTTATAAATGCCCTAGGGCAGATAGCCTAGTATGAACCTATGAATTTGTCTGTGCCTCTGCGTGTGTGTGTGTGTGTGTGTGTGTGTGTGTGTGTGTGTGTGTGTGTGTGTGTGTGTGTCATGACATTAAGCACTTGCATAACTTAGATCTTAGATTCTGAATGTAAAATACTTCCTCCAACAATTATATATGCTACAGAAACTTTGAAACATTAGGCAGAGAAACTATTTTACACAAAAATATAAAAAAAGTATATAGTAATAAAAAACAAATACAAATCAATTTAACAGATGGTCCATTATCTAAGTACAATAATGTCCTCCAGGTTGGGAGTTACAGGGAAATAATGGATCTTCCAGGGACCTGCTGTTTTGGGCCTCACAACACGCTTGGCTGGTCCACTGCTTCTCTCTGATGCCTACACTATCAGGCATTATTTATTTATTTATTTGACATTTGTTTACCAGGAAAGACCGACTGAGTATGAGGCCATTTTCAGTGGAGGCCCACGGAGAAAAGCTCCAGAATACACATTAAACAGAATTTTAAAAATTGAACAATGGTTACAAATATTAAGACAATAACAAAGTAGTATAATATGTGAAATACAATAAAAGAAAAATAAGCAAAATATAAAGGCAAGCAATAAAGTTGACCATACATTATATACAAGGTAGAACAGAGTTCCTAATGTGCGTGTTACATAATGATGCATGAAACATATATAACAGAATAAGTAATAGGTCGTAAAAGCCATATACTTTTTCTGGCAGGAGAACTAAATAGCAAATTTTCGTCAAATTCTGGGAAAGATAAAGGTTAGTGTAAGAATATAAAAAAGGACATTAGAATGTAAAGGAATTAGAGAGGTGAGGCTACAGAAAGTCTATTAAGAGTGTGGAAGAAGAGAATAGAAAGAGTACTAAGATGGTGTGGAGCATGGGTAGATCCAATTATTAGTTAGATGTTCTTTCAGTCTAGACTTGAAGGAATAGCAGTAGGGTGCAAGTCTGATTACTCCTGGAATGCTATTTCATGATTTGGCAACACAGTGAGAGTACAGACTAACCCCATTAGATCTTTGAGGTTTGCTTGCATAATGTATGTGTACAATAGAATTGGTAGGCAGGGACAGTCTGAAAACAGCTTGTTAATATAGGTTCATAGATGTGTACTAGGCTAATGGCCCTGGAGCCTTTACAAGCCTAGCCTATAGGATTACCCTGGCATTGTGCCACCTGATCTTAGTTCCCATTGCCTTTGTTGAGTAGAGCCACTGGAGTGATCCACGGGGTGAATTTTTTATTTCCCATCTACTCATCAAGATTCCCCTTGAAGAGGGTCAGTGAGGTGCTCTGTTTGACATGTATGGGAAGTCTATTCCATACCTCATTGTCTCTGGGTTATGAACCAATCCCTCCAGCTTGTTCTGTTGATTGTGGTAATGAGGTTGAGGTCTCTGGAGCGTGTGGTGAGGAGAAATTGGGATTTCTTTAGATGTAGCATTTCTAACAGAGTTGGGTCAGACATGCCTTTCTAAATCAGCAGAGATCGCCTCTAAGTAGGCAATATGAGACAGAGAATGTTTGGAGTTTTTTGAGTCTGTCCATACAGGACAAGTGTTTAAGGCCTAGGATCCTCTTTGTGAGGTACTTTTATGGCCTCACCAGTTGTTGCAGGTGTCTAGTGAGGTACATGCCAAATGGGACATTGTACTCGATGACTGGCCTAATGAGAGAAGAGTAGAGGGAGACAATGACCTCTTTCTTCCTGGATGCAAAACCCTTAGTAATGAGATGTGCCACATAAAAGGACTTTCTGATCACAGTGGCAATGTGGTGGTCAAAAGAGAGGCTGCTGTCAACCTGTGTCCCCCAGATCTCTTATAAAGCTTTCTGTGTTCTGTGGACTACCATTGATGGTAATTCATGGAAACTGGGTTTTTCCCAAAGTGGATGATGACACATTTTTTGGCACTGAGCTTAAGGCCATGCTTCTGACACCAGTCATTGGTCTCAGTGAGGATATCAACATCACTTGAGGAGCTAATAATAGCTCCCAGCTTGCAATTGTCTGCAAACTTTGTCAGCCACAGTCCCTTTGTGTTGGCCTGGACTTCAGAGAAGTAGATACCAGACAGGAGAGGACCCAGGACCAAACCCTACGAGACTCCACTTGTGACTGGTCGGCAGTCTGATTTGGAGTCAGCTACTTTCACACTGTGGGTTCTGTGAGCAGTTTGCAACCCACCTAGTGATATAGGGGTTGATGCCTAGCTTACTGAGTTTTTCTGTTTCCTGAGTGGGGAATAGTATCAAAGGCCTTGGCCATATCAAGGTAGGCTGTATGAATCACCTTGCCTTCATCCACAGCTCTGGTGACTGACTCAAAAAAGTCGACCAGGTTGAGCAGGCATAATCTACCCTTCACAAAACCAAACTGTGTGGGATCCAGAGTTTGGAGAGTCCCTATATCATTGTTTATTAGGTCCATGATGATGCGTTCCATAGCTTTGCATATCAGACTCGTCAGGCTAATGGAGCGATAGTTCCCAGGGTCTGCAGTCACTCCGCTTGTGGAAAGGGATGACTGTAGCAGTGCCCCATTCAGTAGGGACAAAGCCTGAGGGGAGGCTGTGATTGAACATGGCATACAGGTGAGGTGCCACTTGACTCTGTAGTTCATGTAGAACACAGCCAGAGATATTGTCAGGTCCCATAGAAGCTTTATTCTTGGCCTTGGACAGTGCTGTTTTAACCTGTGCAGCAGTAATACTGGGTGCCTGGCAATCTACTGGTATTGTGATTGGTCCTTTGGTGGGGGAGAGAGGGCTAAAGTTGGCAATGAATCTGTCGGCCAGTATATTGCCAATATCTACAATGGGAATAGTACTAGGGATAGTACTGAGCACTGTGGGACTCCAAACAAGGGCAATGGGGTGGGTAGTACATCTCAAGATGTTTGAAAAAGGATCGACTAGATAGGAAATTGTTAAACCATCTGGAGACCTGCCAGGTAATTTCTTCCCTTTGAAGTTAAATGTATTTGCTTACACCACTGGTCTGTGTATTAGTAAACAGACAATTTGCGTAAGATTACAAAAATTACCTATAACCAACTTATTCTACAAAATGACTACATTCAAAATCTGATACAAAAGTAAAAACTACCAGAGTTATGCATAAATCCTTCTATGTGGCACACCTCATCACAAAAGGTTTCTCATCCAGGAAAAAAGAGGTCATTGTTCCCATCTACTCGTCACTCATTAGACCCATTATAGAGTACAATGCTCCTTTTGGTATGTACCTCAAAAGACATCTACAACAACTGGAAAGGCCGCAGAAATACCTCACAAAGAGGATCGCTGGCCTCAAACAGATGCCCTATGCAGACCTTCTCAAAAAACTCCAGCTTTACTCTGTCGCATATCGCCTACTCAGATGCGATCTCTGCCTAACATACAAAGCTATGTCAAACCCAGAGCTGCTGGACATGCTCCACTTAAAGAAATCCCAGTCCCTCCAAGCTACACGCTCTAGGGACCTAAACCTTGTCACTACAATAAACAGAACAAGCTGGAGGGATAGATTCCTGTCCCAGAGACTTCCCATACTCTGGAACAAACTACCTATCTATATCCAACAAAGCTCCTCGTTAGCACTCTTCAAGAAAAATCTTGATGATTGGATGGGAAATAGGAAATTCTCCCCGGGGATCATCTCTGTGGCTCTGCTCGACAGGGGCACAGGAAAATAATTTTCTTGGGTGGCGAAAGCCAGGGTACCTTTTTGGCTAGGCTTATATAGACCCTAGAGCCAATAGCCTACTACTTACCTATGAACCTACAAGTTTGTTCTAGTGACAAACGATACATAAATAAACAAAATATATGTTTATAACTTTTGCAGTTTCATGAATTTTGACATAAAACAGCCCAAACTGATATTTTTATTTTTTATAGATACAATCATGAGTACAACTCTCAGTAATAATTAAAATCCCACACAAACATATTTTTTATATAAATTAGGCCATAAAGCAATTAATAAACAGAAAACACCACACATTCACACCTAGACATTATGCACTCATTACCTTAAAGTTATATCCCAAAGAACATGGCCATTGGAACCAACCCCAGGCTTCAAATTACCACTAGCCAACTCACTGACCTAGAAAT
The DNA here is from genome assembly GCF_019279795.1 of Protopterus annectens. NCBI lineage: Eukaryota > Metazoa > Chordata > Ceratodontiformes > Protopteridae > Protopterus > Protopterus annectens. The sequence goes on from NC_056738.1 coordinate 202,405,073, forward strand.
AAAATATGCACAGCCAACAACACATTTTAATAGTCCTCAAATAACATTCCAAAAAGCATTCTATGTTCAACAATCCATTAACAAAAAATACAAGAAAGCAAAAGTGTGAATGGGCGTGCCTTCGCTGAAGGTTGGACGTCGGGCTGGCAACTCGGCAGCATAAAAATTTATTTTTTTATTTTTTTTATTTTACATTTGTTGACTGGGCTAGTCTAGCTGGATATATGTCCATTTTCAGTAGAGGCCCGGGGAGAAAAGCTCCAAGTATTAATACATAGTTTAATAAAAAGTAATCATAAAAGTAATTACAGCTAAAATAGTAAGAAGGAAGTCAAGTAAAAAAAGTTTTTTTTTTTTAATAATTTTTTTTGAGGAAATTGGGAGATTAATAACACAACAGTCTTACACATAAGTGAGATATAAGATCCTACATATTATGTCATCGGCAAAGCATAGTACTTTTTATAAAGTAACATAATTAGAATGCATAATGAATAGACTGAGGATAAAGTAAGAAAGGAAGAGAACGAAAGCTAGGAAAGGTATCTGAGTTAGTATAGGATGAGTTTATGGATTTAATTATCTTCCTAGGGCTAAATAAAAGAGTTACTTTATGAAAGAGAGGCAGAATTTACACCTATGAAAGAGTGGAGAAACACTCAGAGATAACTAGTCAGCGGGTCAGTTCACTATCTTAATGTATAGTTGAGGGGCTAGGAGACCTCAACTGGGTTATTGGGTAAAGACGGGAGAGAGGGGAGGGTAGGGAGACAAGAAAAGGAAGAGTAAGGCTAGTCTGGGTTAATGCAGGGGCATATACATTTTTTATTGAGATACTTTTTGAGACTCTTCTTGAAAATAGGAAGAGAAGTCAGAGATGAGATATCAGAGGGTAATTTGTTCCATAGTTTTCCAACTGAGTTGGAGAACAAGCTATCTCCTGCAGCGTTATTAGTTGTAGTCCTGTTGATCAAAAGTTTGTTAGAGGAGCGTAGATGTTGCAGGTTATAATAAGGGGTAATAAGGCTGGTGAGTATTGGAATTTTTGTGGGTTGGTACAGGGTTTTGTGAGCTATTATAAGTTGTTGTAGTTCGATCTGATTGCGAAGTTCTAGCCAGCCAAGTTGTCTTAGATTGAGGCAGTGATGGGTCCTAAAAGGAGATCTGGTAGCAAATCTAGCAATGTTGTTGTAGGATTAACTTGTTTATTAAGGTTTTTTTTGACAGGTTGGTATAAATAGGGCATGCATAGAGTAAAGTAGAGATAAGATGAGTTTTGGCTAGGGTAATTCTAGTAGCTGGGGTAAGAAATGGTTTGATTCGATATAGGGTTCCTATTTTTTTGTTCACAGTTTTTATAGTAGAGTTAATGTGATTTTCAAAATTAAGTTTATTGTCTATTGTAATTCCAACTACTGTCAATCATTAGCGGACTGGAGTTCCGCTATGGCGACCCCTAACGGGGGAAAAAACGAAAAGATAACAAGAAAGCAAAAGCAACATTAACTTAACAAAAATCCTTAGAAAAGCATACTAGATATAATTTGAATTAGCATATATTTAAAAGCTCTTAAAAAGTTGTCTTATTTGTGATTAAAGCATGATGACTTAAAATGCAGTATAAACATCCAATTAACCATGCGAATAGCTGTTAATTGTCATACAAGACTGCAGTAAATAATTATCACAAATTAATCCAAAACAACATTTCAATCAAATCAAGCCCACATTTTAAACTGTCATACTGTCGGCGACTTACTGACCATGTAATAAAATAATTTATTAATAATAAATAAATATATTTATTTACTATTTGGTAATGGGGGTGGGTAGGTGAACTGGTCCAAAGACCCTTTTCATCCCCGACCCAGGCACAAAGTCAATAAACTATGCAAGTAAAGTTATAGACTACACAAAAACAAACATATCTCAATATCTCGCATATGACTTGCGTCATCCAAAAAGCCTTCTAGTTTCAATAATAACATATCAACGTAAACATGTTAAAACAAAAGTATACCCAAGCAGCACTACGCAACACATAGGAAAGCAAACCTTTCCATCCGCCTACAAAATCGTTGAAACAAAATTAACCTAACAAAAATTCCAACAAACGTGCTAAAAGCAATATAACAATAATCCACATCTGTCTACTGCTTTTTAATAGTTAAGCTTTTAATCACTTAAATAAGGTACCTTAAAATACAAAACAATATTTCAACGGAAACCAATGGAAATTCTGGTGCACATCTACATTAAACACTTTTTAGATGCTAAGGGTGTTACACCCACTCTACGACCTCTTCCTCGCCATAATAAATATTTAAATAACACGCCGTCGTGGAAACATTTCTAATAACTGATGTAAGAGGACATACGTGTTAGAAAAACTGAAGTACATATACATACCGCTCAGTGCAAGAAATCTGGACAAAACCAGAAATAACGAGAAGACAAAGCCCCAGAAAATAGAAACAGCTTTCAAATACTGCCCCTATAAACTTACAAAGTTGCCAGAATAACAGTTTTTGAATTATTTTGCATTTTCAGAAGGATGTGAAGTCTGAAACACAAATTAGTTAATTCAATCCTCAACGATCTGACAGAAAACCACATTTTTATATGAGGAACAGATTAAAAATATAAAGTAAAAATCTGGACATTCTGCGAAAATCTGGGCAGTTAAGAAATATAATACATAAACATACAAGACATTCACATATTCGTCTACAAAATACACTTCTTCACAAACATACACATATATAACACGTGCAATTACACAATACATATACAGGCAAATACATAATATACACGCGCGCGCACGTACACATATACCTGTACACATGCACAACAACATTGCTCCTCCCCCATTACAGTTTGTTGCTGAAAAAAGCAAGGGGGGAGGGATGGCTACTAAGATCAGTCCAGTTTGGGTTGGTTTGTTCAGTGGTTGGGAGTGCTAAAAGCTGTGGTAAAAGTGCTTTGCTGTCATTTAAAGGTTAAGGGTTGGTGTTAGTTGCAAGCTTGCGTTAGCGATGCCGCCAGCTGAGCGGATTCAGGATTGCAGACCCTTTAAACTGCGGAAAAGTCTAGGTATTTTTTTCCCTTACAGCTTTTATATGTATATATAATTTAAAAAGTGCACCAAATAATTCAGCCCTTTGTAACCTGAAGTATTAGTTTAAAGAATTGGCCACTTGGCTGATAAACCGTCTTTGGTCTCGGGGGGGGGGTCTCGAATTTTACGAAGTTTGGGAGTTAAATGCTAGTGCTACTAAGTTTTCTTTGGGTGGGGGGGGGGGGGGGGGATTCTCATCCGTTTATAGAAAGAATGCATACGCTTGCTTGTTGCGGGGTGATTTTTTTTTTTGGAAACTTTTAAGAGTTGGGGGTTACGGGATTGCTTGTATGGCGTAAGGAGGGGCTGTATGTTTGTGTTTATTGTTGTACGCATTTTTTACGCAGTCCTTTATCCTTTTGAATTCTTTGTTTTTTAGCCACAAGAAAACAGGAAGTCGCTACTATTCGATCTAAATTTCCAAACAAACTACCGGTGAGTGCTCTGGGTCATTAGTTACACAACTTGTCCTGCTTTTTCCCCCGGTTAGTTTAATGTTAAAACGAAGAAATCAAATGTTTAACCTGGAATTATGTTTATGATGGTAATACTGGAAAAAGGACCACAACGTCTTTCGACAATTTGGTTATCAAAACCTGTTTTGCAGTAATGCTTGATTTAAGGGTGTATTTAATTGATCATTGTCTTTTGTTAAATGCATCACTTACAAATAAGTGGATAGTATATAACGAGTGCATTTTGGCATGAAACTGGGGGACTTATGGACCGCATATTGTCTCTTCTCCTGTCTCAGTTTCTTTGTTTAGTAATCGGGCAACTTTAATAAATAATAAAGGCCCAAATTTCAAAACCAAGGACACTTTCTATTTTAGTTATTATTCTGATTTACTGAAAGTTAACGGAGCAGTAGTTTTTGTATCACAACGCACTTTTCGTATACTAAACGACGTGGAACGTTAGTGTCTTCTGGTTGCTGCTTGACAATCTTTATGACTTAACAAGAGAGAACCTGTTGGGGGGGGGGGGGGCATTAAATGTGAGTCCAAGTCTGAGACCTCTGTAGAAGTGGGATCCCCACCCCACATACATACACATCACCACGTAGTTCACTACTTGTTACTTTCAATTATTTACTGCAGACTTGTATGACAATTAACAGCTATTCGCGTAGTTTTCAGGGACAGGGGCCCTCTTCAAATAGTAGTAACTTATCAGCTGAAAATTGACACAATAAGTGTATGAATTAAAATATATTTTCTGTGGCAAACGAAACTGTGGAACTATATGCCTACTAGTCTTGAGTTTAAATCCACAACGTTTAGGTCCGAAACTCACTAGTTTTCTACCCAGTAGCCTTTGGAGAAAATAGTCACCTTAGGTTTTCATGTCTGCTCTGTGAAATAAAACTGAAGGCTTCAGTCTGAAGCTGTATTGGTAATATAAGAGTTCTGCATGTATTTTGAGAAATACTGCTGCCTCAGTGTTCTAGTGAAGGTGAGTGCCCTTCCATTGCTGCCCTGTTTCCAACAGAATTTTGACAACTCTGCCCTAGGTGTTAAAACACTAACATAATCATTCTTAGGACCCCACCATCTGTGGAGAAAAGGAGTCAAATTATGGTGACAGCTTTATCATAGTAATCGTCAAAAACAAAGCAGACTTTTTTTTGAATTCTGAATGGTTGTAATGGCAGGTTGAGTTATTGAAGTCTGCATGGTTGTTTATTCAAAAAGTAATATTTGGTAACTTGCACAATTTTGTACTGGTATCTTAGAGAAAGTAAGCATTTAAATAGCATATTACATTTTATAGCTGTTTTGTGTAGATATGCTCATTTGGGAGTTAAGTAAAATAATTATCTTACTGAATTTAATAGAAAAGGAGACTCTCATAAGCATGTGCAGCTGAGTATAGTGCCATGGTAGTGATGCAGGCTTCTACCTGGGTCTTGGGGGGGGGGGGGGGGGGTCTTGGCAGATCACTTCTGACAATTGGCAGGACTACACAGTTTGTGGTGAACTTTTGTTGCAACCCCCCACATGATGCATAACTGTAGCCATGCCTCTGCACTTGGGCTACCCAAGTCAGGAGCGGCCTTAGGTCAACTGGTGCCCTAGGCAAAAGGGCTCCATGGCACCCCCTACCACACTACCTGGTGCCCCCATCCTTGTCTTACTACACCAAATAAATACTGGAAAAGCACCCCTGCTAGAGCCTATGCCTAAGGCCAGCTATGACCCAAGTGCTGCCTAAAAGTCCTCCAAGAGGACTCGGTTGTAGTAATGAAAGTGGCAGTGTGTTTAATGTTTGGACTCCTGAGTGACCAGTTTTAGCAACAACTCAAGCTTATGAGCAAAAAGCCATTGGTGTAACACACCATAATGTTGCTGCAAAAATGCAGCATAGTGCTGCGAAAATCTTAACATGAGTCTTAACCACTGGTTAAATAGCTACTGTGCAGTAGTGTTTGGCTTAGGTCCATAAATGGTACACGGCATAACAGCTGTCCATGCTTAGGTGGCCATAATAAGGTTTAAGAGGCAGAGCCTAAGTAAATTGAGGGTCCAGTGCACTAATGAGGTCTGAGCTTTGTTCTGTAGCTTTATGTAATGAGACTAAATAGACATTTAGTTACCAGAGTCTGTGGATGGGGTAACCTTTGTGTAATGGCATTACAGTAGCTGTTTTTCCAAGGTTTGGGAATGTAACCTGTGTAGTAGTAGTTGGCCAACCTATGTGGTCTGGTGTATGTTATTTGGGGGGGGGGGGGGATGGCTGAGATGACCTGTCCCATAGTAATTGAGAGGATGCTGGAACTGTAACAATGACTTTGTCTGGCTAGGGCTGTGGGGTAGTTGCATGGTGGGGGTTAGTAAAACTTGCACCAAATTTATTGGGTAATAGTAAGGGATATTGAACAGATGTGGACTTTAGGTATTGGAGAATTTGTAGTGGTTATTTCCTGCAGGGGTCATTAGGCTCTTGCAGGTTAGTGCTTCCTGATAGTACCCTGAGATGTTAGGTTGGTTAATTGTGTTGAACAAAATTGGTTCTTTTAAAACCAAGTAATTTTTCTTGTCTTGTTGCACAGCCCCTCTGTCGTAAGGTGTTTAACTTCCATTATATTTGGTGGGATAATGACTGTCCTGCAGAACTAGTTCTGTTTGTGGAACTAGTGGTCAGGTGTAGGCAGCAGCTTTAGCAGTGGGGTGGGTGGAATGTTATAGAAGAAACTTTTTCAAGTGTCAAGTAACTGAAGTTTTGAGAAGTTCTTAAAATGTTTGCATCACCATTTTTTTAAAGGAAAAAAGTAATTTATTTATATAATCGGATTGCAGAATGGGGAAAATGCCTGTGTACAAGAAAGGAACACTTTTTGAGGATGCCACCAAGGGTATATGGGCTCCTGGTAGAATTGGGAACTGTACAAGGGAGGTAGCACTTGTATTAAGAAGGTTTTTGGTATGCTTGACAGCAAGTGGGTTGACCAGCCTGACTGCGAGTAGACTCGCCTAAATGTGCAGGTGTTAAGGTTAATAGGTACTTTCCTGCATGGTCACGGTCAGTAGGGAACGGAGGGTGTCCTGCAGCTAGTTATAAAGTGGTAATTGCTCTTGTTTAGGGCAATATAGGGACCGCAGAATTTATTTATTTTATTTATATTTGTTGACCGGGAGTGTCAGACTGGACATAGGTCCATTTTCAGCGGAGGCCTGAGGAGAAAAGCTCCACAGTTAAAATAGACAGTAGTTGCATGTAGTTACATTGGATTACATAGCGATTAACAATTTACATAGCAATTACTTGCAACATATTTACAGATGAACATAGTACATCAGTAGACAACGGACATTAACATGTTACAATAAGAAGTTCCTGCTGTACAAGTACTAGGCTTATGAGCATATGAGCTTGCTATAATCAAGGTAGTTAGTGGAGTGGAAAGAAAGGTAGTGGTTGGATGGGGCGGGTGGTATTAGAGTGGGAGTTGCAAGGGCAGTAGCCAGCATGTTTTTAGGTGTGCTTTTAGTAAAGTTTTGAAGTGGGTGCATGATGGTATGGAGGTAATTGTGGGTGGGAGGGAGTTCCTTAATTTGGCTATGGCGCAAGAGAATAGTGCTTCACCAGCAGAGTTATTGGCTTTAGTGATCGATTTTTGTTGCTGGATCTTGGTGGTCTGGTGGTGCGATAGGGTTGGAGTAGATTCTGGAGGGATGGGACACTTAGTGGATGGCTTACTAGTTTGTGGGTGAGTGAGAGTTGATACCATTGAAGGAGGTGAGGGAGTTCAAGCCAGCCCAGTTCAGCAAGTGAGAGACAGTGGTGATTATTATAGGATGCCCCTGTGGTGAATTTGGCAATTTTTTTTTTTTTTTTTTTTTGTAGCAGGTCTCTAGCTTGTTTAGATTGCATTGCCTTAGGTTGGTATATATTGGAGAGGCATAAAGTAGGGTGGAGATAAGGTGGGAATTTGATTTTGAAATCTATGAATTGGTTGTGAAGTCTATACACACTGAGCAGAGTGGAGGAGGGGTGTTGACTACAACTCTGATCTGAGATATATAAAAGTATCCTATTTTGTTTGGCTTATTTATACTGGTTATTGCTTCTAGCAATTTATATATAGCACTTTTATTGCCTGCTGCATACTTTTTACTGTATTTCAGTGCTGTTAACTAATCTGCACAGGTAACTGATTTGTTTGCAGTTAAAAGCATTCTGTAGAGTCTCTTTGCTCCTTTATCTGTTACAGGAGTGGCTTTAGGGCAACTGGTGCCCTAGGCAAAAGGGCTGCACGGCGCCTCCCACCACACTATCTGGTGCCCCCATCCTGGTCTATGTACACCAAATAAATACTGGAAAAGCGCCCCTACCAGAGTGGCATCCTAGGTGGCCGCCTAGTTAGCCTATGCCTAAGGCCGGCTATGTCTGTTTAAAAACTTTCATTATGTGGCTCACTGCTGTCTTAAGGATTTCTGTAGTGTTTACTGTCTAAAGAGTGTAGGCTAATACCTTTAGTATTGGTTCCCACCCTCCCTGTTGGTGTCTTTGCAGTTGCCCGCCCCTACTGTAAATTTAAACTGGGACACTCCTCCCAGTCTAGTGTCATTAGCTCATTCTAACTAATACAGAGAGAACATCTGAGAAGGCCTTCTGGTCCTCCTTTCTCCCTTTCCTAAAAAAAAAAAAAAAAAAAAAAATTCCGCAATCTCCTTGTTTGAGAAGCACAGTCAGAACACATTTTGGAAATATAATGGAGTATATTTTAGTGCTTTTATTATAACTGCATTTGTCTTAATATTGCTACAACTCAAGTGCTCTAGGTTGCACTGCATCTGAATTGTGCTTGTCAGTATACATAGACTTCTCTGTATATGTAGACTAGCTACTTATTCTACAGTATTACTGTCTCTTAAATTGTTTTTCAGTTGTGCACTTGCCTTGCTTCATTTAAAAAAGTTTTAAATTGCTTATTTTGTAGAGTTTTAATTGCATTTACTATTTAGGACTACACACAAGTGTGTTAGCCTTTTCTATGTTTATTTACTGTATTATTGCATTGTTTAGCCTGTTTTAACAAAAAAAAAAAAAAATACTTTCTTGTTTGCTCGTTTCCCACCTTTCCTAGCCAATCCAGATCCCAGGCTTTGCTTGTCTCAGGACTTTATTTTCTGTGTTCAGAGCTATTCAGACTTTGCTGTGGTATACTTCACTCCTACTGCTTACCAGTGGGAGTGGTGAGCATTGTATTGCCCATCTAACACTAGAATGGTTTCCAGCTCTGAAATTGTAATTTTATTAGCCATTTTGGGCTGATTTCTGTCTCTCTCCTTTCTGGCTTAAACGCGTGTGTATATGCATTTTTTGCATCCTGCAGCACCGCGGGGCTGCAGTCAAACTATTTCAGGTGCTAGCTCTTCAAATTTTCCCTTAGAAATAGCTGGTTTCTCAGTAGTAGTACTAAAATCTGACCCCCTGTGACTAGTACTTGCTCTAGAACCTGCTGGAAAGCACTAGGAAGCCTGAAACTGATAAAAGTACTCAACTCTCCTTGTCAATAAGGAGAAATTAATTGTAGGCACTAAACAGCCTATAATTGCAAAGTATCTTGCAAAGTTAAGGGAAAACAGCTCTTGTACTCTACAAAAACACCTAAACAGGCATGTTCAAGGGTCAGCTTCTGGTGATTCTCCTGTCCACCTGGTGAATCTGGGCATACTGGGGCAATGCAGCAACTGTCTCATGTACACAGACGACCCTCTCCCTACCACCCAACACTACAACCTGCGAGAGATGCACTTGCAAAGCTCTCTCTCCAGCCAAGATTGTGCTAGACAGTCGAAGAAGGTTAACACCTGCACTACACCTCAAGCAACTCATAGCCCTTCAACACCCACATATAGCAACACTAACTCCACATATGCGGAGGCCCTTAACATTAACCTGCCCAAGCAACAAGGACCTCCAAAGCTGAAACGCAAACAAAGCACCAGTCACAAAGTGACACACAGCTCACAACACCAGTGTGCCACCCAACAGTCCCTAAGGCAAGACGGTGTACCCAACACTTCATAGGTGACACTATGTAGTCAAGCACACTGTCCCACTCACCAGGCTGAACAAGGAGAAAATTAGTCAGCTGCCTGTCTGGTGCCAAGATCCGCCACATAACGCATGCACTCAAGTCACTCCACAACAAGTATGACTTTGTCATTGTCCATGTTGGAGTGAATAACTTGATATACCTCCCTGGACTACATGAAAAGACATGGAAGAGCTCTCAGATCATGTGGCCCAGGCAGGTATGACCCTAGCCCTGAGTAGTATCCTACCTTCGCCCAGAATGATACAACAGTATAATTGAATTCAACAATTGGCTAAGCTTCTGGTGTCATTCAAAGGGGGGGGGGGGGAGTCCAGTATCTGTCTGCCTGGGAAGACATGATTGACAAGCCATCTGTCTGCCTGGGAAGACATGATTGACAAGCCATGATGCTTTGCCAGTGATGGCCTGCACCCGTCACCCCTGGGATTCAGGTTACTGGCTGAAGCTCTTGCCCACCCCTATAGTGCCCTTTTTAGGCAAGGTTCAAAGGGCAGAACCACCACCGTAACAGTTACAAGCATGCAAAATCTGAAGGTAATGCTACTCAGTGCTAGAAGTCTAAACCTCAAAATGCACTCTCTCGAGGCACTCCAAAAATGGAGAACATTGGTATCTGTGCAGTAACTGAGACCCCTGCAATACCAGGCTACAACTCTTACCTCACTTTTCGGCCACAAAACCAAGACTGAAACACCTAAAGGTGGAGTGTCTATACTCACCAAGGATATTCACACCTCCAGGCTAGTTGCCAAACACAATGCATTTGAAATTCTCCAGGTGCAACTAACATTAGGTAAGACTGCAGTCCAAATTGCAGCTTGCTACAGATCCCCCACCATGCCCCAAGATTCTCACTGCACCTTTCTAAACATACTGGAAAATTATTAAGATACAACCAAACATTGGGAAAACTGCTCTGGTACTGACACCTTTTCCCAACGTTTCTTGGAATTCATAAATTCCAATGCCCTGGATCAGCTAATCCATTGTCCCACCGGGGGCTCCAATATCCTAGACCTGGTCATTACCAACATGGGAGATGGATGCTCCACACCAGTGGTCACCTCATTGGTCGTCTGACCATAAGCAAATCACCCTTGACATCCACATCCCACCCCCCAGTAAGGAAACGCTTTCTCCAAAGCCAATTTTATGCTACTGAAGTCAGAAGTGACAAACTTCATGACACCCATGCAGATGGGATCTGAAAGTTCGACTGCTGAATCCTGCACTGTATGAGCACATCCACTTGTGCATGAATCGTGACATCCCAAATAGAATCAAGATGCTCTCCTCCAAAAAAAGGAAGACAATCTGGTGGTCCCCTGCTATAAACAAACTATACAACAAAAGGAAGAAGCTGTTGCAGAAAAGAGGAAAATCCCAGGATGCAAAAACTCCCTCACCAGCCTCCGTAAGAAGCTGAGATCCCTCATAAAATCCTCAAAAGCTAGCTACGAAAATAAAATTGCCAAAGATTCCAAAGACAACCATAATGCATTCTATAGTTATGTCAAGAATCTAAATGGCAATACTCAGATCTGCTCTGAGCTACAACAGAATAGCATTAAATATACTGATCCCAAGGATATTGCCAATATCCTAGCAGATCAATTTAGTGCCAACTTCACCCCTCCACCCCCTAAAGGGCCCATCTCAATATCAAAAGATTGCCAAATTCCAGTAATCATGGCCACACAGGTAAAAAATGCACTCTCAAAAGCTAAGAATACAGCATCCATGGGACCAGATGACCTCCCCAGCTGTGTACTACATGAACTACAAAATGAACTGGCACCTCACCTAAGTGTCATGTTTAATCATAGCCTCACCTCAGGCTTTGTGCTCACTGAGTGATGCACAGCTACAATTATCCCACTCCACAAGGGGGATCCACCTTCCCATCAGTCTCACGAGCCTGATCTGCAAGGGCATGGAACGCATTATCATGGAACTTATAAACCAAGACGTTGGCAACCTTCAAACACTGGACCCCACCCAGTTTGGGCTCGTGAAGGGCCAATCTTGTCTCCTGAACCTGATTGACTTCTTCGAATCAAGCCTCTAAAGCTGTAGACAAGGGTAAGGCAGACTTACTAAGCTGGGCATAAATCCCTACGTCACTCGATGGGTTGCCAACTGGCTTACTGATGGAACCCAGACTGTAAAAGTAGCTGACTCCAAATCCAGCTCCGGACAAGTGGAGTACCTCAGGGTTCAGTCCAGGGACCACTATTGTTTGGCATCTGCTTCTCTGAAGTACAGGCCACCACTAAGGGACTCTGGCTAACATAATTCGCAAATGACTGCAAACTGGGAGCCATCAGTGAATCCCCAAATGATGTGGATATTCTACAACAGGGCCTTACAGAAATGGATGCCTAGTGCCAGAGCCATGGGCTCAAGCTTAATGCCAAGAAATGTATAGTTATCCCCTTTGGAAAAAAAATGTACCCATGAATTACCACATAGGTGGCAGTACACTAAACAAGTGTGATGTGAGACTTGGGGACACAGGTGGACAGTGGCCTCACCTTCGATAACCACATCGCCACAACAGTCAGGAAATCCTATGTGGCACACCTAATCACTAAGGGCTTTTCATCCAGAAAAAAGGAGGTCATTGTCCCACTGTACTCAACCCTCATTGGACCCATTAATAGAGTATATTGCCCCATTTGGTATGTACCTCACAAGACCTCTGCAACAGCTGGAAAGGCTGCAGAAATTCCTCACTAAAAGAATTGCAGGCCTAAAGCAGATGCCATATGCTGATCATCTTAAAAAAAACAGCTATACTCTGTGGCATATCGTCATCTCTGAGGCGATCTTTGCTCAACATACAAGGCCATGTCAAACCCTGAGCTGTTGGACATGCTCCACTTAAAGAAATCCCAATACCTCGAGCCATACGCTCCACCTTGTCATCACAATGAACAAAACATGCTGGAGGGATAGGTTCCTGACCCAGAGACTCCCCATACTCTGGAATACATTGCCTAAACATATCCTTGGCCCTCTTCAAAAGGAACCTTGATTGGATGGGAGATAGGAAATTATCATGTCAGTCACCCTGCTAGATAGGGGTCCAGGGACGTAAATATTGTGAGAAGACATATCCAGGGAATTGTTATGGCTAGGGTTGTATAGGCCATAGGGCCGATAGCCTAGTACCAACCTATGAAGTGTTTTCAGATAATTGCCAGTACAGTTGAAAGCACAAGTGCAAAATATGACCTGTGAATCTGTTTGGGGGGGGGGGGTCACTGGCCTGAAACTGTAGACAATGTGTCCCACACATGTACAAGAATGAGCACAGGTTGCAGGGGGACCTTATTGGGGTATTGTCCAGGCACTGAGTAGAGCCTTTTTAAACTTTGCTTTAAGCTTCAGTCTATGGTAGTAGTTTGGCTTGATTACCCAACTGCTCTATTTGCAACACTATATAATGTAAGGTGGCTGCTGGCTACCATTTGGGCTTTTTCAGCTGGTTCAAAGTGGTGGGTGGAAGAATGTGCAAAGAAAAGCAACAACTTTTGGTAGTGCATTTTGGCTAGGGTTATTCAAGTAATATGGAGGCGAGTCCGTTTTGTATACTCACTGCAGTGTTAGCTTTGAAGGGTAAGGTAGGGCCTTGTGTTGAGCCCAGTTTGTGTAGTATGTGTATTAAGACTTTCTTTGTAGTTGAGTAACACTTGCCTAAGGGTCATTGAGTATTGCTTTCTCATCTTAGATCGTTTTTTCCTGAAAGCATTGCTGATTTATTTTCTTAAATGTTTGACTTATTTTTAGTTGGTTCCTAGTAGTAAGCACATACAGGTAGAGTTAGTGTTTTAAAAAAAAAAAAAAAAAAAAAAAATTGTACTGGCTAATGCAAGCCGGCAGTGATGAATAAAGGACCTGTAGATCGTGTAATTAGTTTATTGTCCTGATTAAACTTGCATGGATTTGGGGGGCCAAGAGAGACATGTCGAGGAGTGACTGAAATGGTATCATTTAAGCCATCTGGGCCAATGGAAACCACATCCCACAATGCTGAATCCTACACAAATGCATTCTACGGACATCTCCAAGAATGCATGGATCGTGCAATCCCAAATAAAACCAAGACCCTCTCCACCAAAGGAAAGTGTCCTGTCTGGTGGACCCCAGCCATAAACAAATCGTATAACAAAAGAGGGAGGCTACTGCAAGACTGAGCAAAATCCCATAAAGGGAAGGCATCTCTGATAGCACTAGTAGAAAGCTATGTTCTCTTATAAAAATATCCAAGGCCAACTTTGAGAGAAAAATCGCCAAGGACAATAAAGTTAACCACAAGGCATTCTTCAGTTATGTTAGAAACCTGGGCAGAAACACTCGGATATGCTCAGAGTTGGTACACAATGACAAAAAATTTACCGAACCCACAGAAATTGCCAACATTCTGGCAGACAGGTTCAGTGCAAATTTCTCCCCTCCATCACCTCCAAAAGAAGAAATGCTCATCCCAGCTGAATGTAACCTCCCTGTCATCTCTGATGTCCAGGTGAGAACCACCCTCAACAAAGCAAAAAACACAGCATCTATGGGACTTGATGGTTTCCCCGGCTGTGTGATACGTGAACTCCAAGAGGAGCTAAACCCACATATAAAATTGTTATTTAACCTTAGCCTTACTACAGGATATGTACCTGAACACTGGCGTAAAGCAACAGTATTACCACTCCATAAGGGAGGCTCCACTACAGACCCTGGGAACTACCGCCCCATAAGCTTGACCAGCCTGGTTTGGAAAGCTATAGAAAGAATTATGGAACTCCTAAACAACGACATTGGGGACCTACAGACACTTGATCACACCCAGTTCGGCTTTGTAAAAGGTAGATCCTGCCTTTTGAACCTGGTTGACTTTTTCGACAGTCACTAGAGCAATTGATGAGGGCAAGGCAGTCCATACAGCCTACCTGGACTTGGCTAAAGCCTTCGACACAATACCCCACTCGGGGATCATAGAAAAGTTAAACCGCTTAAAAGTAAATCCATATGTCACAAGATGGGTTGCAAACTGGCTAAAGAACAGAACCCATAAAGTCAAGATTGTGGGAGCCATGTCAGTCAAAGCCAGTCACAAGTGGTGTCCCACAGGGCTCTGTCCTGGAACCCCTCTTGTTTGGCATTTACTTCTCAGATGTGAAAGCAAACATGGGAAGGTTGTGGCTGACCTAGTTCGCAGATGACTGCAAACTAGGCGCCATAGTAGATACACCAACTGACACATACATCCTACAGAAAGGCCTCACCGAAACAGACAACTGGTGCTGGAATCATGGCCTTAAACTGAATGCCAAGAAATGTATAGTCATCCCCTTTGGGAAAAACAAAATACCCACAATTATCACATAGACAGTAACCCACTAAGTACCGAAAAAGTAGACCTGGGGACCCAAGTTGATAGTGACCTCTCATTTGACACCCACATTGCCAAAGTGGTTGGAAAGACTTTCTACCTTGCCCACCTTATCATGAAGGGGTTCACATCCAGATCAAAGGAGGTCATCGTGCCCCTGTACTCCTCCCTTATCAGGCCCATGATTGAGTACAATGCCCCATTTGGTATGTACCTCACCCGGCACTTATAACAGCTGGAGAGACCCCAGAAGTACCTCACCAAGAGGATCGAGGGTTTCCAACATATGTCATATGCTGCCAGGCTAAAGAAACTCCAGCTCTATTCAGTAGCATACTGCCTGCTCAGAGGTGATCTGTGCCTGACATACAAGGCCATGTCCAACCAGGAATTGATGGACATGCTCCACCTCAAAAAATCAAAATCCATAAGCACCACGAGAGCCAAAACATCCATACAAACATGAATAGAACATGCTGGAGAGACAGATTCATAACTCGGAGGCTTCCATACTCTGGAACAAAATCCCAGTCCATGTTAGGCAGAGCCCCTCACTGTCTCTCCAAGAGAAATCTTGACGAGTGGATGGGAGATCGTAGGTTTACCCCGGGGGTCACCCCTGTATCGCTACTTAACAGAGGCACAGTAAACTCATTTTAATAAGTAAGGGGGTCTTCAATGTGTCACTACTAGACAAAGGCACAGTACTCTAAATTTATTCTATACACTTTAGTACCACTACATGGGGTGGCGAAAGCCACATCTCTAGGGCTAGGCTTGCAAATGCCTCAGGGCAGATAGCCTAGTACTAATCTATGAAACTGATCTTATTTTTTTGGTATACATTGTACGTTGTGCCCCCTAGTGGTACTGGACATATTCTACACCACCTGCAAAAAAATCCAGGGCATAAGTAAAGTTGTAACACCTTCATTTGTGTAGGGTTTATTTATTTTTTTTTTGGGGGGGGGCACCCCCTATCATACTATATTTGGGATAACTTTCTCCTCTGCAGGTGAGTGGCAGATAATTGCCACCTTGTCAAAATAATAGGGTGCCCAGTGTTATTCAGAACTGGAAATATTAACTTTCAGGTGGTGACTGCTTGTTCACCACTTGAACACAACCTTTTAGCTGTGTTGCAGTTGAACACCTAAACATCTGCCTGAAGCTGTAACATGTGAATGTTTGTTTTTTTAATGCACTGCAGGCCAGTCCAAGCCTAATAAGGAGGATAAATATACCCTACCCAGTGTAATCATTTTCCCACATGGATCATCTCTTTAACATCATAGGCTTTGCACCCTTTCTATTTGTAAAGCTTAATTTGTAATGGATGCTGTTTCCAAAAAGTGGAAATGCTCACTAAACCAGTTTTAATCATTGCTTTGTGCTTGCCAGCTCAAAATTCTGCTCTTTGGGAACCTACTAAGATCACAGATGTCCATCTTCATGAAACTTGACAGCAAGCACTGATTACTTTTGGGGCAGGGGTAGCTTTGGGTAAATGCTGTCCCCAAATCAGTCTAATACTAGCATGTTGAATGTTTTAGCTGTATTTGACCTGGTCAGCAAGCTTGGCTAAGCCTTTATCAGGTCCGTTCTCAAGTCAGTATTGATAAAGTTTGAGTTCACCCAAGTAATTGGCATTGCATTGTCTTAAATCAAAGGTGTAGGAATCTTCAAATTGGTAGGTTTATTGAATGACGTAGATGTGCTTCCCATAACTGCAAGTTTCTATAAATGCAAAAATTGCTTTATTTAAAATGCTACTAAATTTGAATGTGTCCCTCTGGTAGCTTGGCCAGAGCTGTCCACTTGTCATTAACATAAGGTCACATGGGCTTGTTTTGGTAGGGGAGAGTAAGCAAGGAAGAGTGGGGGTTATGTCTAGGCACTTAACCAGCTACTACAGAGGGTATGCACCTCGAATATGGTTAAAACTGTGCCAGAGGACTGGCTCCTATGGGTGAAGTTTTGAGTTAACTTCAGTGGAGTCCATATATGTCTGGAGGAATATCTTCAGATGTATAAAGATCTGGCTGCAGATAAAAAGGTGCACACAAATGAGCATAGGCTGTAATTTGTGGGAATGCTAGCAAGTCCTTATTCAGATGTACTTTGTTGTCCAGGCATATTGTTTACTTTGGCAGTGGCCTGTCTTGCCTGGTACTTGGAGAGGTGTATACAGGTTACTCACCTCTGTCGGAGGTACTGTGATAATGTATGGGGGGTGCACACTTTCTGGGTTTGCCCCAAGTTTTTGGTGTGAAAGAATGTGGCTGGGGAAGGTAACTGTCACACTACTGTTTTTGACCCTGCCACCACACGACAGGTCACATGGAAGATATTTACAAATGGTTCACATACCGAAGAAGATTGAGCACCTGGAAAAATGTCCAGTTGGGAGGTTTTTACAGCTGTCTTTTAGGAAACTTGTAATTTGGGGTGTAGCTCATTGGTCGGGAGATTGACTAGGCATTAATTCCTCAATGTATACATTTCATGGGACATGCTAATTGAGTGCAGGATAAATAGTGTTCAGCTGGACCCTTGTAATATTGTAACATTGAATCAATCCACTGAACAGTGTAACCTCAAGGTTTAATTTCAGTCTGGAATATTTATGTCCAGAATGTGGAAAGACGGAAATAATTTGGATTACTTAGAATTTTATGGGATGATGGATTTGTTTTATTATATTTGAGCAGTTTGTATGTTGCATGAGAAATCTTTCAAAAAGAGGTTTGAGTTTATATAAAAATGGACAAGGAAGGTTTACTAACACTAGTTTGTGTTGAGCTACACAGCCATGTGCAATAAGATTAGTTTGATCCTAGAGGAAATGGGCATTGGGGGGGGGGGTCTTCTATTTGGAATTACCACTTGACAAGGGTGATCATGAAGTCCATGGAACTACAAGAGGACCTCTATCTGCTCTCTCCGTAGCCTTCCCCTTCAGGAAGGATCTGCTTGATTTTTTCCTGCGTTTGTTTGGATCTTCATAGATTGTTC
>NC_056738.1:202430662-202435662 GCF_019279795.1 Protopterus annectens
CATGAAGGGATTCGCATCTAGATCAAGGGAAGTCATCGTCCCCCTGTACTCATCACTCATCAGACCAATGATGGAGTACAATGCCCATGTATCTGACCCGACACCTGCAGCAACTGGAAAGGCCCCAAAAGTTCCTCACCAAAAGGATAAAGGGTCTCAAAAACATGTCTTATGCTGCCCGACTGAAGGAACTCCAGCTCTATTTAGTCGCTTACCGTCTGCTCAGAGGTGACCTGTGCCTGACATACAAGGCCATGTCCAACCCGGAATTGATGAACATGCTTCACCTCAAAAAATCTAGATCCCTCGGAACTACAAGGGTGGGAGACTTGAACCTAGACACGGTTATTAATAGGACGTGCTGGAGGGACAGATCACCCAGAGACTCCCTATGCTGTGGAACAAAATCCCGGTACATGTGAGGCAGAGCACCTCGCTGGCTTTGTTCAAGAGAAATCTTGACCAATGGATGGGAGATTGCAGATATACCCCAGGGATTACCTCAGTGTCACTGCTTGACAGAGGCACAGCAAAGTAATGGGCATAGTATCCTTCAAACTAAAGAGGTGGCGAAAGCCACAAAACTCTGGGCTAGGCTTATAAATGCCTTTTGGCAGATATATATATGTATGTGTGTGTGTGTGTGTGTGTGTGTGTGTGTGTGTATATATATATATATATATATATATATATATATATATATATATATATATATATATATATATATATATATATATATATATATATATATATATCTATCAAGAGATATAGAGATTGTGTGTGTGTGTGTATAAAAATAAAAACTGGAAACAAGCGAACAACCAGAACCACAGGAAAACGCAGAAGACCACTGACAACTTTACAACCCAGAGTCCAAACAAAAGATCCTTAACGCAAGTTTTATTTAACTCAAACAACAAGCGTTTTCGCCACTAATACAATTGTAGCTTCATCAGAGATAAAATTCAAATCGAACCAGTAAAAATAGTCATAAACAGGAAATGACACAGAATGTACGTCAGCAGGTCAATGCTGCTCAGAATACCTAACAAGACTAATAAAAGGTGTATACAAAAAATCTGCATATCAAGACATGCAAGGCACATGCAAATTCAACAAAACATACCTATGGTGTCAAAACCTGCTCCAATTGTTCATACATAAATTGCAAAAATACACTCTTTTTGCAATAAAACTAATACTATACATACCACAAAAACAGTCATCTTAAACGTAATACATTTTAAAATACATTACAAGTGTTAAATAACCACAAATGTCCTAACTAAAATGAAACCTGAAAGGCTAAATCCACAATACTGCCAGGTAACCATATAATAAAATTTTTTTTATATATTCTAACAAATTAATATATATGAAAAATGTATATACAAAAACATATCAAGAAGGCTCAGTGAGAAATACCAAAAATAGAAATACATAACAAAGATAGAGACAAGCTACGCAGAATATTAACACAAACAGCGTCGGGGAAGGCAGTTTTTCAATATTCCAAACGATCCCTATCTCAAATAACTCCTCAACTTTAAAACTGCTGAGAGATTGCAGTTTTCGTTCAATCCTGGGAACTTGAAGGCATCTAATCTCAGTTGCCATTCAAGTTCACAGTTCTCAAGGATCAAAGAGCAAGGCCCCCCGTAATGCTAATGGGGACGTGATCTATGGCCATAGTGAAAACTGTGCCCTGGGTTAAGCATGATGTGTTCGGCCAAAGCATTTTCATTATTTCTGATTGCATACACATGTTGGTAAATGCGTTCACGGACTTTTCGGTCCATCTTACCTGTATAAAAAGCAGTGCAGCAATCGCATAAGGCCACATAAACAATTGACTTGCTTTCACAATTTAACGGGTAATGTATCTTGATACTTCCTCTTCTAACGACAAAAGTGTCCCCTGCTTTAACCATTTTACACCAGTTACAAAAACCGCAGGGAGACATTCCTTTCCGTCTACTGAATGAATTACGGGACAAGTCCGTCTGTAATAATTCTTTTAAGTTATTGCCTCTTTTATAGACAACACGAGGCCAAGTACCCAATTTATCTGCAAGAAGGGAGTTATTACTGATGAAATGCCAATTTTTACATATGATAGACCAGATAGCTTGAGAATTGCTACTAAAAGTCGTAACAAACTCAGAGAAGCGACACTCTTCACCAGGGGTAAGTGGCCCAGAAACTATACTTAAGCCTGGATCCGGTTATGGAGAACCTTGTGCAACTAAGGACTTATGATGCCAAATGCCTACTTGATTGAGCAGGGGTTTGTAAAAGCCGTCTAAACCTTTCTTATCCACTTCTTGAATAAGCTCGTTCAATAATGAGGGTGGGTAACCACGGTTGGAAAACATTTCTTTAAGAAAATTGCATTCTGTCAAAGTCAGTGATTGTACTACACATTCTCCCTGCCCTCACTAGTTGGCCTTTCACAATAGACCGCTTCTGTTTGAACGGGTGGAAGCTTGAAAAGTGGAGAAAGGAATTGCAATACGTAGGTTTCCTGAAAATAGTAGAGGAAAACACTTTATTATTGCAATCGTTAACCAACTTCATGTCAAGATAATCAATCTCAAATGAAGAGAATTTAGAAGTGAATTTCAAGAACTCAGTAGTTGCATTTAAAGAGTCGACAAAAGAATCCGCTTTTACATTACACCCCTTGAACAAAATGAAAATATCGTCAAGAAATCTGGTATAAAACTTGACATATTGCATTAAATCTGATTTATTTCTAAGAATTTTTCTCCCAGTAGCCCACGAAGAAATTGGCAACACTCGCCCCACAAGGAGAACCCATAGCAACTCCCTGCCTTTGAAGGAAATAGTCCTTATCAAAGATAAAAAAAATTAGTTGCAAGGACGATGTCTAATTCAGTAACTAGCTCTACTTCTGCTTTTGGGGCTTTGAGGTCATTTAAAAATAGGCCAATCCATTCAACAGCTTCTTGGTGTGGAATGGATGTATATAAATCAACGACATCAATAGTGAGGAAATTACACGTATTATCAAAAGGGATACTGTTGATACTGTCCAAAAAGGACCAAGAGTCCTTACATAAACCTGGAATAAATTTAAGATACTTGGACAGAATGCTGTCAATGAGCCTGGAGCAAGGATAGGTCATGGACGACCTGCCATCCATTAATACTATCCTTGTGGATTTTGGGGATGCCAAACATGACTGGGATTTTAGGAAAAGTGAGGTCGATAAAATTATAAACGTCTACATCAATTCTCCCAGCCAAAAATAAGTCCCGATAATTCTACGATATGCCCCATTCACTTCATTAATAGAGGTGGTACAATAAGCAGGAGAACCCAATACTAATGCCATTTTCTCTTTATATATATATGTGGTTGTCTAAGATCACAAGACCACCGCCTTTATCTGGTTTAATCAATCTAATCGGTAACTGACAGATTATTTAAGGACAAAAGTTGTTCTTTTGTAGTATTAAATTTGCTAAAAGCTCTTTTGCTTTGTGGTAAAGAGAACTGGTGTCTCAAATCAATCTCACACACGCTCTCAAAAAGGTGAAGAAGTGCGTGGAGAGGTGGATTAAATACACTAGGTAGTTTTAAAGGGGGACCTGATGTACCTGTGTCATTGCTAAACAACAGCTTTAAATTTAATTTATGGACAAAGCATTTTAAGTCAATGATTACCTTTGCTAAATTGCCTTGCCTACTCGGGACGAAGGTATTCCCATAAGCCAGCAATTCTACTAAATCATTATCAAGTACAACATCTGAAAAATTATAGATCTTAAAATCACCATTCCTATTGGTCATTATAATAGGTCGTGTATTATCAAAAGGTGAATCAGAAAGAATGGAATCACTTAGTTGTTCCGATTCCTGTTGGCATAGGTCCGGTTGTTGCGTGGACCTAAAATTTTTTTATTTTTGTTGTACTTGTTAGTGTTGGAATGGGCGTTGTTGTAGCCAATACCAGTACTTTTGGAAGCTTTTATCCTATTACTACGTCTAGGCCCTTCAACAACATCTTCCAATACCTCATCACATATGGCATCCTCACCAGCTTGGTTCTCTGCTTCGGGGCCTGAAGAGGCAGAATCACCACTTACAGGCGCCAACCTTGACCTAGGTAACTCAAGCTTAGGATCGTTATGGTTTTGATAAGCAAATCTGTCTCTGACAAGTATTTTAGATTTATTGGCTTTGCATTTAACCAAAAATGCATCAATACTAGTTAGAATACGATTGTAATCATATCTGTATCTGAAAATCTATATCTAACTTGATATCATTGTCCAAAGCATTAATGTCAGTAGTTAATGTACAGATATGAGCAGAGTAGTGTTTTACAATTCATTCCAACAATTGTGCACCTTGTTGCTGGAAAAGCACTTTGAGATCAGCAGAAAAGAGCGGGTCCACCAAAAGGCCTAAAGGCGAAAAATTGTTCCGCAATCCCTTTGGAATCAAGTTCTCCGTTATACATTGCTGGAAATATGCTGATTCGAGTTGGAGCTTCAATTTCAGCAATTTGTTATCAAAAGATCTGAGTTTATCAGCAATTCCTTCTATACGAGGTATTTCTTGTCCCTGAACGTTAAGAGAATTACCATTTTGAGATGGTGCAGTAAAAGAAAAAATATCAGTATTCCAAATCCAGTCTGATAAGCAAGGCACACCACCAGTACCAAAATTTGAAACAGTATTAGGTGCACCAAGAGCCAGAGAGCCATATGAGCCATTAGGCAAGCAAATATTATTATTGGCTGCGGCAGTTAAAATAAGAGGCTGCCCTGCTGTAACGGCCGACTAAGACCTGCCGCTTAGTTGGTTAATATTAGATGATGGAAATACGTTATTAGTCAAAAAGTTACCATTGCCAGAATTAGGAGCCGGTAGTTGTGCTGCCGGTATCGGTACATCCAAACTATCGCTAGTCTGCCCACTAGCAGACACACCTGGAAGGAGAGGAACTGGTGTCATCCTGTTCGATCCA
>NC_056738.1:202448162-202468162 GCF_019279795.1 Protopterus annectens
CACATTTCCATTTAAACTTGGTTGGACTATTGGGTTGGCTTTTGTCTAAGTGTTCATGTATAGCAAGCAGGTTGAATGTAAACATGGTGCTGTTGAGATTTAAATACAGTGGTTTACCTGAAGAGGTTTTAAGCTGCCATTCCATGTGTTGCTAAAACTGATTAATAGTAGTACTTGTGATTGCTCGCTGAATCATAAAACTGATCCGGTTTCACACACTCAGAATAACTTCCAAGTCAAATGTAATTGTAGTTGCATCAAAATATGTTCTAAATGCAGTATAAACCACCTAAGTGAATATCCCTTTATCACAGGTAATGTAATGCATCTTGTACAGAGCAGCAGGCAAGTTATAAGGTGCTACACGTTTTCTGGCCTTTGCTGAATTTGTGTATAGTAGACTGGTTTAGTTCTAGACTTCAAATGCTGGTGGGTAGTTTAGTGTGCCCCATAACTGTTAATGGAGATTCTTAAAGTCTGAGGAACCTGTACTTTTAATATGCCATAAAGTACTCAATTTGGGCATATTTTATTCACTTGGGCTTCATCTGCCAGAAATCCTTGTTCATGTCTACAGCTGAGAAGCTTGACACTTGGCTTTAAGACCACTTCACTTCATGCAGTGGTAAATTTGTGCGTAAAATCACTTTCACATTTTGCAGATGAAGACTATGGCATTACAATTTTTCTCTGATTTGGAGCGATGGGTACTTGAGTGTGTATTAACTTGCAATTTTATTGTATGTCATTCTCCTGGTTTACTCCTTAAAGGATACTGCTGAGGTTCTGTGGTGTCTGATATTCCTGTTCCCTGAATGATTGTGAACATAAGCAGTCTCCCACTTTTATTCCCTTTCCAGCATCTCCTATCCTCTAAAATGTATGATAGCACTACTCTGTAATCCAAGGCAGTCTGTCTCCAGCAACTAAGTGTTTAGAACATTGCATTAGGAAATGAATACTAGGCAAAGTAGTCATGGGGATAAGATGCATAACCATGTGCACCTCTAAGGATTATGTCAAGAACTGGTCTCCTTGGTGTGTACCCCCTAAGTTGGGGAAGTATGTAACCCTGCTGAAAACACTGTGTAGCTATGCATTTATCAGGACTTTGCTTACACTTTGATATGCAGTGGTAGCCTGTTTTGGTGTTAGGCAATACACAGAGTTGGGAATGTATTCCTCCAGTAAGTGGTGATTTATTTTAAGGTCCGTAGTGCCAGTGTTTTTGCAGAACCACTGGTTTTGTGAAGATGTCAAAACTTTTGGTAACCTTGGAGCAGCTGGTAAGTATACGGCAAGTCTGGATAGTTTAAAGATTTGAGATGTGATCTTTGCTGAAACCAATTGGACTTTTCCAGTTGGGTGGCATGCTTGTATTTATACATAACTTGCGTAACTTTTGTTTGGGGTGGGGTGTATTCCACTATGGGTCTGAGGGAAGAGTATGTCTTTGAATTCAAGATATTTCCCTGGAAATTAATTGGATCAGGTGGTTTCTTAATTGGTGGAAACATGATTATCCAAGTGTGTGTGTGTTTATATATAGATCTATAGAGCGAGACAGACGGACATAATCTTTTGAAGTGGCGCAGCCTTTTGCCAACTGTTTATCCACAGCACTGACCTTTGCTAGAGCAGTTTAGTAATGAAGTGGATAACTGTGCCTAGCTTGCAGTCACTGGGAGACTTTTCAGTCGCGCATCTGGGGTTTGTTGTCTACCATTGTTCCCTGTAGAACCCCACTAGCTTCAGTTCCAAGTTAACCAGCAACTTGGAATCTGTTGGGAGAGCCAATGTGCAGTTCAGCAATGTGGATACTATCTCATTTCTCCATAATACCAGTATGGGAATGTCAGAAAGCCTTTGCAAAGTTGAGAAGCTGTGTGCAGAGTGATCTCTGTTCACAGCCTCTGCAGCCTGAGGCAAAGGGAGTAGCCCTGTCTTTCTGTAGGGAGTAATATAGTTGTTCAAGCTGAAGTAGGTTTGCCTTTGATAGCGAGAAAGTCTCGCTTGATGGTGAGGGCTCTCAGGAGGCCTGTTTGTTTTTTTTGTTTTTTTCCTGGGTGGTGTACAGGAGACTGCTAAACTGGCAAGGAACAGGTCCAGGATGCTGGAGCCTCTACTTTGGAGAAAACAGTTTAATAAAGCTACATTGTAGTAGCATGAAGAAAATTGTTCATTAATAGTAATGCTAAATGTATCCATTTTAATGTCTTCTGTCTCATGCCAGGCTGACGCATGCTCCTTTACAATGACAGTCTTCTTGGTCAGTTGTCAGAGCCTGTTTTTTTTTTTTTTATCTAAGCATAATTCTTGAAGACTATATGCAGCTCTTGGCATGTGCATAGTAAATTTCATGTCTCTCAACCCCCCCCCCCCCCTTTCTGGGTGGAGAGTTTTTGGGCCATTCAATCAGACCCTATTGTTTGTAAAACAAATTTAGAGATGCCTAGTCTGGAGGACAGCTCTGTCTTGCTGAGCACATTTTTAAATGTGTATTAGAAGCACTTGCTTCATAGATCCACAGCTTTTTTTAAGTCTTGATGGTTTCTTGTAAAAAGATCCCCCTGTATTTGCCCTGCAAAAGTCAATCACCAGATTTAATCTGGTTCTGTTGGTTTTAGCATTTGTATCTGAGCTTATGTAGCATCTTTCTGGGCTCGCGGTTACTGTAAGTGTGTTGCTCATTTCTTACTTCTCTCCCCACAGCTCCTAGCAACACTAGCTCACTTGACTTCAGAGAGTTGACCCCTAATGCAAGTCTCCTGCATGACATTTCAGTTTCCTAATCTGTGTGCTGATAAAATCCACCCATTCCTGATGAACCATTAACTATTTCCACCATTGCTATGCTATGTATTGGATGAGGTGTGTGGGAATACCTTATTTGCTGGGCTGCTGAGGATACCTCTTCCCAGTCGTGAACCATTACTTTCAATGGTGGAATTTGTTTGGTGTGTGCAACAGTGTTGAAAATGGTACATTTTGGAGCATAGGCTATGTAAATTTTGTGACATGCAAACTTCTGAAATTGTGTCTGAACTTTTTCAGCCCAAAGGGACTCGTTTCAGTTAAGTAATGGACTTTTATATACTGTCTTTGTACTGTTGCCCTCTGCAGCTAGGTTTTTGTCAGCCTGACAATTTAAAAAGCCTTCCTGTTCTTGCAGGGCTCAATGTCCTTTTTCTTTGCAGTGTGTGACAGTATAGCTGTATTAAATATGGTGAATGCAGTATGGTCTGGCGTACAGTCACTATGTCCATATCTCTCTGCACTGTGTGTATGTATTGATGATTAAGCTATATCTATATTATCTATGTAGATACACACATTTACATGTGTTTAGATACATGTATTTGTATATAATGTATATCTAAATGTCTGTGTGTGTGTATAAAATATATACACAGTTTAACATTTAGGATGTAAGATTGTGATACCACTGGCATCATGACTATTAACTTCCAGGGAAATGAGTCCCATGCTGCCAGTTTGTTGCACATACAGGGTCCATGACAGTTAATGGACGCTCAGTTATTGAAGCTGCAGTGTGTGTTTGACAGAATTAAACACCTGGTACATTGCTACCAAATATTTGTTTAGCAGGTCAGCTGTAGCAAAATAATTGACTTGATCCATGATGTACATATAGCAGCACCTGCAGGTCCCCACTCAAGGGAGGATACAAGCAAGGACTGAAGTGTCAGCTTGCAGTTTAAACTTGACGGCAAGTCTTTGCTTTCCAGATCATAAAAATTCCATTGAATGGAAACAGCTGGTACCATAACAAAACTGACCTGAAGGGAGGCTAGTCAAGACAGCAGCTACCAAGTATGGGGTAGGGGTAGCTAAAATATTGCAACCCAAGCCTCTGTCAATCTAAACAGTATGTTTCACTAGCTTAGCTCCATTCACAATACTTGACAGTTGGGTGTTTTTTGTAGTTTCTCCAGTGTGACTCACTATCCGGTGAAGCTGTGATTTCCTTTAACCACTTAAAAGCCAGTACTGCAATCTCTGTTGCAGTGCTTGTTGCTCTCCCAGTAAGCAGGAGTGCTGCAGCTGTTATGTCTGTCTTTTATGGTCTGTGACTGGGGTCCTGCTGGCTTTTATAGAATTTGCTGTTAAAGGCAGATGGGATTCTGTAATTGGAAACTGTCTTCTCATTAGTAGTGCAGCTTTGTAAGCAGGACCCCCACCCCCACAGTTATAGCCATCCAGTTTGCAAAGATAAACAGTGGTGTGCATCTGCACTTGTGCAACAGGTCAGAGTAGAAGTGCTGTGAAAAAAATGCAGTGCTGTGAAAATAATGCAGTTCTGTAGCAAGTGGTCCATCTTTATCAGTTGAGAAATTTGTAATTTTCCAAACTATTTAAAAGCTTGCTTGGTGTCCGATTTCCTTGTCTTGATAAGTTTGGTGTACTGACATTCCAGAGAGCTGGTAGGCTGTATGATGTGGTGGTAGGATAATGCTGCACCCAGATACTTCATTATTGCACAGAGATGATGGGAGTCCCTGTATGATTCCCCTTTCTGGGGACTTGTCCTTGTATTCCAAAAGCACCTAATCTGTTGACGCAACCTATTTCCTTAGGTTGCCCAAGAGACAGCTGCTTCTGATTTTGCTATTTTCTGGGCTGGTGGCTGCAACAATCTTTGTAGACTTCCTTTAGTTACAATAGGTTTGTTGGTGGTCATCAACTTATTTTAGGGCATTCTTATTCCACTTGAACTGCTTTTTAGATATTCTGTAGAAGGGTACATTCACCATACAGTTTTTGATGTCCAGTATTTTAGCAGCAGTATGGCACCAGGGAGATTGATTAGGATTGTGCCCTTGGTGTGGTATTTTGAGATTTCCCTGTCTAGTTCTGTCATAACCTCTAGTATTGCATATCATCAGAGTTGATTAATCTTCCTTTGGGGATTTTAGGGAGAGGTTATGGGCCTTCTTTTGGGTCTCATAACCTAGGCTTCACTTGAAAAGGGAGCTATACCAGATGGTGTCTAGTGCTTTAAATGCATTTTCACAAAAGGTAAAGCCCTTGTTTTGGGGATAACTAATTTCATAGGTAGGTACTAGGTCAGTGGTTCAGGAGACCATTGAAGTCTGGTGCATTTATCTGCTCAGTCCCTCAGTAGGTTGGAGAATCTTTTCATTAAGAACATTGCCAGGCTACAAAATTGCTCCAAAAAGGGCTGCTGTGCGTGTACCTGTCAGAAAACTGTCTCAAGCTAAATACAAAAGAGAAGTGTTTGGCAAAATGTTCCCACTTACAGACATGCCCATAAGGGATGTTCCAACGCCCAGGTCTCGTGCCCTCCCCTTATCTTGTTTCCATAGTGTCTTGCCAAGTTAATTTCCAAGTGAATATCTTAAGATCCAAAGACCTGTTAACCACTGTACTTGGACCCCAACAAATGACACTGCCCTTTTTGGGATGTACAGAGTCCAAGCATATAGCTCCTGGAAAGCCCACATTTTTAAACCCAAAGTAAGGCATTGTGCTGTAACCAAACATTTGTAATTGTCAGCTTACCTGCTGCTGCAAAGTGACTACTGTTACTCTAGCTTGCTGTTGTCTTTTGTTTTGGATGTCTTCTGTTAGTCTAGATGTTTTCAATAAAAAAAAAAAAAAAAAAATTCGACCTGCCATGGAAAAAGATTCTTGTACAAAGACCTGTTGGTAGATCCAGATGCTGTTATAGTGCTAGAACAGCTAAACTGTTTACTGGTTGTGTACTTCCCAGCGACTAGGAAAAGCTTCCATACTGCTTTGGGGCGCATACACCGCAACAACCCTGGTCTTTAGAGCTGTGAGCTGTCTCACCCACATGTTTAAGCACTGGAATAAGCTTGCAAAGGAGCTCCTGGAAAGGGTGGTGGGGCAGAATCTAAAGGCAAGTTGCCAATCTGCCCAAAACTGTTTTGCAGGTAGGAAAATGTGCTAAAAAATGTGGTGCCTGATGCTGTAGATGCAGATTCAAAGGCTGCTGCGACTGGCTTTCTTATTAGTAAGCTTAGTAAGCATATCTGATTTAAGGGAACGGCACCTTCTGGAACCAGTGTGCACCACTTGACAAGGAGCATATTGACCTAAGGCTGGAGGACCATGCTAAATCCATGCAGACTTGCAAGGATTTCTTGCAGGTACAGACACCTAGAGTTATCGGGAACTGCCCTACTCCTTTCCTTCCTGTCCTCCCAGACAGAGGGGCCAGACCACAAAAACAGATGGCAAGCAGACCAAAAAAATTGATAGCAAGTAGCAGCCATGACTCGGCCAAGCACCTCCCTGTCTCCCCCCATGCTCCCTCAAAGCTAGAAATGAGATTATCACAGTTATTGAAGGAATAGGAAAATGTCACTTGGGACCAATGCATCCTACAATTCTTAATCTGGTTACGAACTTCAGTTTGCCTCCATCTAAAGTAAACAGACTTCCCCTGCATCCTAAAGGGCAAACCAAGTGTTGGCACAAACAGATCTGTTCGTAGTTCAGGGTTCCGTAGAACAAGTCCCTGTGAAAAGAAAGGTACATGGGCTATTGCTCAAGACTGTTCTTGGTACCAAAGAAAGAGGGGACCTGGAGGTATGTCTTAGAACTGTCAAGGCTGAAGGGATTCATGCCGGTTCCCAAATTCAGAATTCTTACCCTGCAAAAGCTTCCATCAGTGTTGACCTGCAGGCATTAAGAACTGCAGTCCTTCGGTTTGACTTCCTGATATTGAGAAGTTAGAAAATGGTCATGGTCAAGTGGAGTCTCCCACATGCAAACTGGTTTCTAGGAGCCCTGTTGGACACTCTCTCAAAACAAATGGCCTTCTTGTTTGGAGTGGGGGGGGTTAACTTCTAATCCAGTGGCTCAAAAGCAAACTGTTATGGTAGCCAGGGAGGCCTGGAGAGCCTTGAGATACATGTCCTAATGCATTTGATTTCCCCAATACTGCACCTGGAAATATTTTGGTGGTACCTCAATCTGTGGTGTCAATATGCACATTCCCTTGACCAGAACATTCAGCTTTTCCCTTGCCCAGAGAAATTGTGTTGGATCAAAGCTTGCACCCTGAACCAAGGGGTGCCCTTTCAAATCGTCCAGAAAATATTTTAATCACAGATATCTCTGTCCTGGCTTGGGGCACACAGGTGGTCTCCAGGTCCAGGGAAAATGGAACAAACCCCTTCTTAAAAGCCATATAAAAGTGTTGGCAATCCTCAAAGGCATGATAGCATTTAAAAAAGGTTTTGTATAAAATCACTGATATAGTCTCTCTCTACTAGCAGAAGTACCAACTCGTACCTTTTGTGACACTTTAGCCAAACCACTCTGGGAAGTGGCTGGATCTAGGTAGTGGCTGGATCCAGGAGTCTGCATCTGATTGTAAAGTACCTGCCAAGGGTGATAAACCATCTAGCAGACCACCTGAATGGGTCCGAGAGATCGAGTGGAAACTTTACCTTTTTCAAAAGGTAACTGGCACACCCCATTTCAGAAGCTGCTTTTTTGCCACAAGAAAAAAAGGGACGATTTAGAAGTAATGCACAAGGGCTAAAACAGCAGGGTTTGTAGGATGAAATTTTTTTTTTTATTTTTTTTTTTTTTTTTTTTTTTTTTTTTTCTTCTTCACTGGACTGGTCTATTTCAGTCTGCATTCTCTCCAATACCACTCATCCCCAGGTTACTACTGAAGATGAGAAAGGGCCAAGGGTGATCCAGCGGCACCATTTTGGCCAAAGCAGCATTGGTTTCCCCCTTCTACAGCTGAGCAAACAGGAACCTTAATGCTTCCTGGGACCGTAAACCTGTTTCCACAGAACAGTTACACCTCCCATTTGAGTACCTTGAGGGTGACTGCATGGGTGATCTATTATAATTCCCTCTGAAGGGCTGTCCTCAAAGACCTTCTGTTTTCTGTGTCTCTCTCGTTTTAGGATGGCCAAAGCACTAGAAAATTGTACATATCTAAGTAGAAAATTTTAGTCTGGTGATTGGTCCAAAGGTCAGCTACCACTTTACTTCAGTAGTGCCAACCTATTTGGCTGATTTTGTTTAGGTTTGGGCCCTTTTTCTCTCTGCCTACCTCCCCATGCCACCCCCCCTTATGAAAGTATTTTAGAGTTCTTCCATCCCAGACCTTCTGGGAGAGAGATGCCAGTTCTCCCATCACCAGATCTCAGCTTTGCTTTGGATAATCCTACTCTACTACCATTTTAGCATGCAGGTGCCACCGATATCATGTTTCTTTCCTAGAAGACTGCCTTCCTTGAAGCTGTAACCTCCGCTAGGATGATCTTGGAGTTGCAAGGCCTTGTGCATACAGCCTTTCTTGACTCATGGGGGTGACCATTTTCAAAGTGGATTATTTCTACTACAGACACCATAGTAAATGGGTCTCCCTGGATCAGAATTTATTCCACTAGAGCCATACCAGCTTAGGGGGGTGTCTTTTAAAGAAATTTTAGAAGTTACCACTTGGTCATCTGTTCTCACCTTTACCAAGGTTTCATATCTATCCATCCTTTTGCAGGACCGGGGCAGAATTTGCCTGTGCTGTCTTGCAGGACCTTCTGGCTCCAGTATCATTTTCCAGCTTCCACTTTTTTGCTTTGGGAATCCTCCCTTGTTTGTGTGCTGAAAATATACAACATAGTACAGTTGTGAATATTTAACATTTATCTTTGCTGTTACTGTATCCTTTCCCATTCGCCTTCCCCTCCCTCACGCACAGGAGTTGGGAGTGTACTCCTTTTCAGTTATCCTTAGGATCTCCTACCCAGAGTTCAGGTGCCCCTGTGCAGTGGCCCACTGGGGACAGCTTGAGTATTTGTGCTCCTGGTCTGGGGCTGTATGTGGAGCTGCAGTTGTGGTGTGTGTTTTTTTTGAGGGGGTGGTAAGAACCTGAAAGCATTGCACCAGCTAGTGACCCTTGTACCCAAACATCTGCTGTCCAGGCCTGAAGGAGTAGCAAAGTCTCTAGTGTTCAGGCCAGCCAAGTACTGCTACAGCAAGGAAATCCCATGTTTGTTACTGAAACAATGAAGACACTCTTGCTTTCTACATATTTTAGTAAGGAGACATAATTGTACTCATTACGAATGTCATGCTTTCCTTGA
Source organism: Protopterus annectens (assembly GCF_019279795.1). Lineage (NCBI taxonomy): Eukaryota > Metazoa > Chordata > Ceratodontiformes > Protopteridae > Protopterus > Protopterus annectens. Next base: position 202,457,282 of record NC_056738.1, read on the forward strand.
AATAGAAGAGGGTAACTCTAGCTCATAACCTACAGTTTAAGCAAACCTAACATTCTCCCACTTTGAGGCGACTGCTAATGCACAACAATTTCAGAAAGGGTAGTTGTATTCCTCATAGCCAGCAGTTCTGCTTGGCGATATGTGGAGCTCGATGCCTCTTGTGCAGAGAGGCTATTTTTTATTTTTATTTATTTTTTTGGGGGGCAAGCTGTCTTTTTTAAATGGCTGATTAAACTGTGGACTTTAAAAACGTTGGCTGTATCTCATTGGGTGAGCAAGAAAGATGTTTTGACAACGTAACATGGAGGGCCGGAGGGGTGGTGGTCTAGTAAGTCCAACTCTGCCTGTGATTCATCCTTTTGAGTGTGGTTGATGTCATAAGCAAACTACAGTTGTACTTGCCTGCACAAGAGTGCCTTTAGGCACTGAACCGTTGCAGCCTCTGGCTTTGTATGCAACTAATTTGTATTGCATAATGAATTGGGGAACTGCTGTAACTGGATGTAGGTCTAGGTCCAGCATCACAAGCGAATACTATCATGTCACTAAAAGAATTTTTAAACTAGTAAAATCAATTGTCAGATGTAAACCGAAGCATGGATTTGATGGCTTCAGCTGTGCTGACTGAAATTACTGCCCTGGTTCACCTAGACATAATTTACAGTTAACTAGACAGTATGCAAAAGTGTGGATTGATGGATTAAGATGTTTCTGTTATACTCAACACTGCTGTCTTAATGCAGTTCTTTCAGAACTAGTGAAGTGCTGTACATAAGCTTTTCATGCTACGGCTTGGGCCTTGAGAGCCTGTGTTCCAGTAATCTGTCTTAATCACGATCATTGACTCCTTCCTGTTATGAAACTGCTTTTGGTATATACCAAAACCAAGAAAAGATATGTATACACCAAGTATATAGCCACTGAAGGTGTCACAAATCTAAGCAGATACACCGCAAATGCAACGAAAAGCCAGCTCACAAGTATTCAGCTCTCCAAAAACATCCAGGCCCATAAACGTTCCAAAGGATTTTATTGAACAAAAAAACTCAAATAAAATAAAAACGTCGACCTAGGTTTCGTTCACAAAACGAACTTCATCAGAACACATCTGAATGCAGACTGAAACTTTAAATATAAATGCCTAAGGAACTGATTGGACCTGTTAACCAATGATATTGAACTACTATGCATTAATATAATTAAATTAATTAAATTGGATTACATTAAATTGAGCTAAAATAAACTGTGAATTACACCACATACTTCAATTTACAATGTACACAAAAACGGAAAACGTAACCTTGACCCACCTATATCATATTGTAAAAAATGACAAACCTTTGCCCCTATGGTTACCCTTGTGCATATTGCATAAATACCTTGTTCATACTGTGTTGTATGATAATTATGACTAATTGTGCAACACAAGAATACAATACCAAATATAAATAAAAAGGTAAAATGAAATTGATTTACCCTTGAATTACAGAAAAAATACAACCATGCCGCCGGTGCCTAAAAAACCATGTAAATAAATAATCACATAGTAAATACATTAAAAACATGTTATAAAAATATTATATAAAAATATTGTAAAAATGTATATATATATACGTTGCATATAAATTCATTCTAAGATTTGCCAATCATAAACCTGTTATCAAATACAACCATAAATTATGCAAAGCTAAATACGTTTTTACAATCCTTTGGAACGTTTATGGGCCTGGATGTTTTTGGAGAGCTGAATACTTGTGAGCTGGCTTTTCGTTGCATTTGCGGTGTATCTGCTTAGATTTGTGACACCTTCAGTGGCTATATACTTGCTTTTGGTATATGTTCATTTCCTGTCCTTTTTCTGGTACGTTTCCTCTCCCCAGTACTACAGTCTCCTGTCTGGGTGTGCCCCCACAATTTGGGTAAAAAGCAATGTTAACTGGTGTATTCAGCCTTTTGAAGCACAGTGACTGCCATCTTTTCTTAAGATAGAAGATGGGCATGTGTAGTTGGCATGCATAGTTGTCTCTTGGAGAGACTGGCTTGTGTTCTGGATCATTTGAGAATTGGGGGGGTGGCATTACTCTTACTTTATGGGTGCAAGTTAAATGTTCTAAAATGGTGGTACAGAAAAGTTGCATAAAGTAAGTGGGCCATAAATTTTAATGGAACTACTTGTTGACTTGCCGTATATTTAAGGAGAGAAAATGTTTGCTAACAAATTTGAGGACCATCCCATCTGGGAAAACATTATCTGGTTACATTTGCACAAAACCCCAGAAAGGTTATAGGTCACCATGCTATAAAACTTCAAAGGAACTCCTGAAGGATACAGAGCTGACTCCATCATTGGTTCTTGTGTGTGTGTGTGGGGGGGGGATGGTCTTTGACACTGGCTTTTGGTTCAGTCATGGCTGGATATGGTTTCCTAATGTGATGGTCCCTCAATTATAAAAGTAGAGAGAGAAAATTTTCAGTGTTGTGGGAGGGATAATTAAGTGGCATGTAAAGCACCATCTACTCATTGCAGGAATTTTGCATTAACTGTTAAAATTTAATTTTAGGTAATCGTTGAACGCTATGCTAAAGAGAAGGTCTTACCGTTGCTAGACAAAACAAAATTCCTGGTCCCACAAGAGCTAACAATGTGCCAGTTTGTAACTATAATCAGGTGAGTTGATTAAATTGTGACTTCTCTGACGGGGATGTGGCTTTTCTCTGTGCAACAAAAATGGTATGGAGTACGTATGAAATGGGCCTTTTGGTATTTAGGCATTGCTATTTGGATTGGATCTGCTGTAGTAAACCTTTAACTTTGCATATAACTTTCATGTTTGCTTGGATGGTTGAGTGGGCTGTTAAGCCAGTACATGTTCTTCTATTCTCATGGTGTTATCCCTCTGCTTACTACCTGAACGTCCAGCCAGTATACAAAAGCTTGTAGTCACTGCCAGGTAGATGGGACATCTGATGTTTCCCTAGGGAGGGTGGACGATGTCTGCAAATACCTTTCCGCAGAACTTCTCTGCCGCCAGTCGAACATGCTTTGTGCAGTTTTCGTCATCGGATCTTCAACTATCTTAAGATAAGTACCCCATTGGGGCTGTTTCCCTTCCTGGATGACATGTAATCTAAACAGACATGCAGCGACAAAAAGGAAAGTGCAGGTGCGTTCCGTCAGATCCCCCCATAAGGATTCCTACAAACTCTGCCTTTTCTGTCTGCCTTTTCTGTCTGGGGCCTATCCAAGACCATCTTACTTAGGGATGAAAGCCTGACAGATCACCTAAGACACTCTGCAGTCGTCTGCATGCCTTGAACATTTACATAGAGAAATCAGTGTCTTTAAACTCTTAGCATTCGGGATGGAAGAGTTGTGCAGTCAGCCCATAGAACCACCTGAAAAGCAGGCCAAGGTTTCCAGGTCTTAACTTGCTGCTGCCCCTCCTCCACCAGATGTCCCTCCTGTGGCTAATGTTCACCTGGAGGAACGTTCCGTGTCTGCAGTTAAGGTATAGCGGGTACCCCTCGGGAGGCTGCACAACCTAGGGCAGAAGGCACGTCCGGGGAGGGCTTGCAGACGCAGCCTGTTGACTGAGTGGGAACCTTAGGCTCTTGCAGCTGCCCAGACAGGCCCTTCCTTCCACTGCAGCCAATGTTTCCCAGCTAACGGACTCTAGGCCCCTCTCCAAGACTAGGCCTTCCCTAGGGCCTACGTCTTCTGGGCCTTCACTTACATTTCTCCCGTCCTGCTGAAAGCCAACTTGGAGTGACAGGCTTTTTCACAGAGCCTATTTAATGCCCTTATAGCCCCAAAGTTTGCCATGCCTGTTTCCCTACAGGCTGCTCCTCCTCCTATCAGTCCCAGGCCTCAGGCTGAGGAAGTCATCAAACCTGAAGCTGAGGACTCCTCAGAGGATTCTCTCTCCATGTTTCTCAGATGTCTTCTCTTGGGTATGCTTATCCAGAGGACTAATCTGCCACAGCTGCCTCCCCAGGACAGGACCTTACCTTTGGGGCGGAAATTTCTAAAATGAGAGTGTGTTTTCAGGGGCACTCTTAATGTCAGCGGTTCAAATAAAGGTAAGCTTCTGCAGAAGGCAAGCCCTGCTCCTTCTGCAATTCCTCCAGTGTTGCAGCTTTCTTTGCTTTTAATGCTGCCTCTCTTAATCCTGATTCACAACCATCTGCCCCCTAGAAGGCCTGACAGGTTTTACAAAGTCCCTGAAGGGGCAAACTTTTTGATAAAATGCCCTGTTGCTGACTCTGCAGACAAGCCATCCCAAGTTACTTCCCTCCACCTCTGTCCTTCCTACAGACAAGGACAGTAAGGCCATGGATCGCCTTCGCTACCCTGGCCTTCAGAGCAGTGAATTGCCAGAAGCATATGTCGAAATATGCCTTGGCTGTGACCCAGGCCACCAAGCTTTTAGCTGACCTTCCTGACTCCTCTTCCAAGGCTCAAATCTCCAGTCTAATTTCCCTGTCTTAAGTTTAGTAGACCTTCAGGAAAATTCATGGTTAAGGCTACAACCCTTACCCGATGATATTGGGGGCCAAATTGCTGATTGTTGCCCCTGGATAACTGTGCTCTTTTTGGATCTAAAGTGGCTGAGCTGTTTAAGGCCCAGCTCCCCATGCCAGGACAAGAAAGGGCACTAGGAAACAGCAGACCCCTTCTAAGCATGCTCAAACTCCTGCCCAGAACCCCCTCCCCAGACTGCATTCCTCTGTCTCTAAGGCTCACTGTTTTCCAGTTGGCAAATCACCTCAGCCATGTTTTCCATCATAGAAAAGGGTTACTTTATGACCTGGATCATTTCCCCTTCTCCCAGGGGATTCCCCAGCCACCCAGAGATCAACTTCTACTTTTTTTCAGCCAGTCATAGACTGCCTCCTTTTACAAGGAACCATACAACCGGTTCCTCTGCCAGAAGAAGGAAAGAGATTCTATTCCAGACTCTTCCTAGTTCTCAGGAGGGATGGACATTGGGAGACCTATCCTGGATCTCTCACCTCAATCTTTTCTTACAGGTACCCCCTTTTGTATGCTTACCTTTCAGACCCTTTATCCTTTAGTAATTTCTAGTTACTTTGGACATAAAGGATGCCTGCCTCCATATCCCCATATGGTCAGACTACAGGAAATATTTACACTTTGCTGTTTGGTTCCTTACATTTTCAGTTCTCGACCTTGCCCTTTGGACTCTCTACAGCTCCAAGGGTCTTCAAGTGTATGGCTGCAGTTGTTACTTATTGCAGGGTCCAAGGGATTCAGATTTTCCCATACCTGGATGACCTGGTTCAGGCAGACTGCTCCAGATCCCTACAGGCCCAACTCCACCAAGTCATCTCAGTCCTGCAGGTACTGGAATTTAACAAACTTCATCCAGTCCAACCAGAGTCCTTCCCAGTTTTCCTAGGCTGTAGGATGAGGACAGGTGCCATGAGAACATTCCTTCCACTCCAAGAAGTGGAAACCTAAGGCAGTATGTGTGGCCTCTGACAAAGCCACTGCTTTGACAGCCGGACAATATCTCTGACTGCTGGGTCATATGGCTTCTACTATACCCATGCTGCCTCTGGCAAGACTCCATATGAAGAAATTACAGTGGTACCTGAAGTCCACATGGACCCAACACTCTCACCCCTTGGACTTTGGCATCCCCTTCCTTCCTTGGCTGAAGGAGATTCTGTGGTGGATGAATCAAGTTTAAACTCCACCCAGGGCTTCCATTACAACCCCTTGCACCAGGAAATGTACACAGATGCCTCAGATCTGGGCTGAGGGGAGCTATTTTGGGCAGCGTGGAAGTGCAGGGTACCTGGTCACACATCTTCATGCAGGAACACATCAACATCAGGGAAATGAGAGCTTATCCTATTTTCCCTGAAAGCCTTCCTTAATGTTCTAAAACAAGGTCCCCTGAAATATTTCAACATCACAGTTGTATAGTATGAACAAACTGGGAGGAACCAAATCTTATTTGCTTTGCAAACTTGCTGTTCGAGCCTGGGACCTGGCAGCCCAACACGAGAGTCTCCCTGCAGGCAGTTTACATCTCTTCAGCTCAGAACATTCGGGCATACATCTTCAGCAGGTCCATGTCACAATCCCATGGGTGGATGCTTCACAGAGACGTGTTTCTGGACATTGTCCACAGGTGGGGTCCACCATAAGTCTGTCTGCCTCCCTCTGAACAGAGTTACCACTGTTTTGAACCAGACTTCCCAGTCCGTTGGCAAGGGCAACGGATGCTTTTTCAATCTCATTGAAGGGGATGGTTCTGTGTGTATCCCCCTCCTTCCCTTTACTTCAAAAACTCCTTTTGAAGGTACAGTAGGGCAAACCAGAAATCCAGAAATCCTGCTGGTTACTCCCTTTTGGCCAAGACAGCATTGATTGCCTCTGCCTAAATGCAGAAGGAGGGGGAATCGCAAGCTTCCTTAGTGGACCTTCCCGTACAGGACAAGACATCCCTAATCCATCCCCATCTGGAGTCTCTGAATCTAATCCTGTGTGTGATGGACTTTTTTTGATCCATTCTGGACACCTTTACACTGAGGGCATGCTAACAGTTTTCCTGGCCTCCTGCAGGACTACCACCAGGAGATTTGTCTAAATGGAAGAGGTTCTCCACGTGGTGTCTACAAAGACTTAGACCCATTTCAAAGTGAGGTCCCCTTAGTGCTGTCCTATCTGAACTATTGCAAGCAGGGTTGGCATATTCCTCTGTTAAAGCACACCACCTGTTTTGACCTGTCTGCCTCTTGATCCCCCCTCTAGCTTCCAGCTTTGTCTCCTCCTTCCAGAGTTGTACCTTAAGGGAGTACTATGCCTCAGCCCCCCCCCCCCTGGAGGCAGATTCCACCTCCATGAGATCTAAATTGAGTTTTAGAGAAACTCACTGTTGCCCCCTTTTTGAACCAGGTTCTAAGGCATCCCTGAAACATTGTACTTGGGGAAAACTGTACTCCTCCTGGCCCTTGCTTCAGCCAGAAGAATGTCAAAGAGCTCCAGCCCCTCATGGCAACTCCTCCCTTACTCATCTTCCACAAGGATAGTGACCCGGAGGACCAACCCCTCCTTTATGCCCAAAGTGGTCAATGAACCATCCTTTAAATCGGGGTATCCACCTGCCCACCTTTTTCCTCACCCCCAAAATGACAGGGTCTTCCCTCGATCACAGACAACTGAGATTTTTACCTTGATAAGACTAAAGCTGTTAGATAGAATAGTTGATTTCCTATCTAGAGCTGTGGGAAAGGTGGTGACAAAACAGACAATTTCTGCATGGATATCCAAGGATATTTCCTTCTGGTACACATTCCATGGGAAACTACTAAAGTTAAAAATTAAGGCCCACTCCACTAGAGCCATGGCTTCATCAGGGGCCTTCTTCAAAGGACTGGACACATGGACATCTGTCCATACCTTCACCAAACACTAAGCTGGATCACATTTCAAGATCCAGAGTGGTGTTTGCTAGAACAGTCCTTCATGGCTTCGTAGAGAACAGTTCCATACCCCCACCCCCTTCTTTCCTGTGAGCTTTAGCACTCACCCAGGAGTTTGGAATACTGAAACGTGGAAGAGAAGGACATCTGTGGTTATAAGTTTTCCCAGCTAACTATTCTATCTAGCAGAGTCTTGGAAATGCAAATGCTGGAATATTAGTAGTGGAAGTGCTTGCCTGCTCGGGGAGTTTATCCTTCATAAATGTGTGTGGGTTTAATGTTATATAGTGGAGCCTAGTATTTCTGCTGTTAGGTCAGATGTCCAGGTTTAATGCCTACCAAAGTGGACGGTAGGGCTGGTCAGTGCTGGTGTGCAAAGGAGTTGCAGCCTGTTTTGAAGAGGAGAGAGGGAGGATGCACACTGTCTGTAGGGCACACACTTCCCTGTACTGAGCACAGTGCTTATCTAAGCACATTAAGGTGGAGAATAGTACTTCTGGAAGTTCAATCCAGATCTCTAGGCAAGGGCATACAAAGGGTCCCAACTTGCCTAGAATGCCTCATTTGTATAAGTTTTCCAGCTGTTGCTAAAAATGAAGCAGTATAGAAGAAATCCTTGGGGACCAGGAAGGAGTAAGGTGCATCTAGAACCCGTAGAAAGGAGAGATGGGGCCACGGAGACAACTTCTGGACTTCAGATTAAAATGGTCTGTCCCGTATTTCAAAATGCTATCCCTCCTGGCTCTGTATCCCAAAGTCTTACACTGTCTCTGATTTTCAAAGATCGTACATCTTCTGTCTTGAGACATACTTAGTCCTGATGGACACTGTTCCAGTTCATTTCTTGCCGTTTTGCATAGCCACCAGACAGACGTTTTTACAGAATGTTTAGCTTCAGTGATTGCCCATTGCAGAAGAAAAGGGGATGAGTATAGCATGCCCAGTTGACTTGTCACCTCCAAGTATAGTCTTGAAGATGCCCAAGAAACTGCGTTCTTTGCACAGCATTGCTTAGTAGGCTTCTTACTGAACCTGCAGAAGTAAGACATGATTCTTAGTTCTCTTATTCACATCCTTTCAGAAAATGGTAGTCTCGCAGTACAACCAGGCATTTCCCTATTAAACTTGCAGCCACCACCATCTTTGGGATGAGTAGACATGTTCCTCCTTGCTAAGTGGTTATTTGTCGTATGTTTTTAAACATTAAAATAGTATATTTTGAAGTAGGCAGATAGGATTTTATACCTAAAACTAAAACTAAACTGGCAGAGAAGACTAGCAAGTTGGAAGTGAGGCACTTGGACTACAGAAGACAAGGTGGCAGAATCATTCTTATTGGGTTGGTTAGAAGCCCAGTAGTAGAATTTGCAAGTGAAAGTCAAAACCGTGGGTTTTGGCTCAAAACCAATTTGGAAAAGTTGTCCGGTGGCAAATGCAAGAGGATGAGCTGGGAGAAGCCTTTAATTTGCATGTGGATAACAGTGTCTAGAATAGAAATCCATTATTGGAGAGCTCCAGAAAAGTAAAAAACACTGAGGGTTCCTCCGGGTGGGGTTGGCTTGGTTTACATGCTGTGCAGGCAGGAATTTTTTATCAAGTTATTTTTATCCAGAGTGACTAAACACCCAAAACCTAGACCTATGTTAGTAACTAAAGATTTTTTATTTTTTTTTTTTTTTTGACGTTCAGGTGGTTCTGTCACTAAATGGGGGGGGGGGGGGCTGTTTCTGGTAGCTGTGTAGAAATTGCTATGATTTTAACTTGCTATCCAGCTACACTTCTGGTGGATTTAAAATCTTTCAGGTTGCAGAATTTAAGGGTACTAATTAGAAGCCCACATAAGGGACCACCCAAGTACAACCTGATAGATTTTAAATGTTTAGAACTTCATTGTAAAACTGAAAGCTGCAGAGCACGTCAAACAAGATGTGTATAAATGAAGATGGGACTTTGTTGGTGTAATGTCCATTGGAAGTGTCTGTATTGCCTCTTTCCTTCCATTTTAAGCTGTTCACTTAAAACATTTCTCCTATAGCTCTCTGCAGTTAGAGCACTTGTGCAGCAGGGTGGTGAAAGAGAACATTCCTTATCTGCATTAGGTGTGCCCCTTTGTAAAAGGTGGGGGAGGTGTTTGAACAAAGACTGAGAAAAAATGTAATACTCCATTATGAGCTTTCTGCTCAGTTGTAAATGAGAAGGCATCTAGCAGTTATGGTCTGATTTTTGAAATGGGCTAGATAGCCTCTTCTGGGTGACGGCTTTGCAGGAGATCTTCAAATTTTTTTATTTGTTGATTTTGTTAATTGCCAACTTTGGATTTTAGCCTTTTGATTGGAAAACTTTTTAAATTAGATTGCTTAAATCCTGAGAGGAGAAAACATGGTGCAGGATCTGCTTGCTGATGTGCACACGAACGACTTTTTGACATATCTTCCCAACATTTCTTTTGTCTGAGAAAGCGGCCCAGACCTTATTAGTAAAGATGCAGACCTACCAGCAGAAAGAGTTGATCCTGACAAACTGTGGCAAAAGGGCAAAGTATTTAAAAGGTGATGTACGTGTATGTGTGGAAAATGAATCCTAACCAGACAATTTTATTTCAGTAACCTGGGAACATGTAGAGGCAGGTGAGATTTCAACCTGTTGTACCCAGCTGTTGAAATGCAGAAGTTTGTCCAGCAAAAAATTAAGCAGAAGGGGGACCTGATTTCTCATTCTTCTGGTAATCAAGATCACTGAGACCTTGCCAGTGAAGTCTTTGCCACTGTTTGAAAAGAAAATGCTGGCGAGACTGAAGCATAGCAGTTGACTTGAAGGATCAGGAGTGCCTTGGAATTTAACTGGAATCTGGAGTTGGGAGATGCAGGCGATAGGAAGATTAGCAACACAGTAATTGAATGTGGGGCTGAAAAGCATCAGTCCCATTTGCAAAATATAAGAAGTCCGTGGGCTTTCGTTGACTTTGTTAAACCTCTGGGGAAATGAGAAGTAATTGCTTCAGTTAATGTTTGGAAGGACTCTGAGGGGAAGAAGGGGGGAACTAAAACCACTTCTGTTTAATGAAACTTTTCACAATATAAATTGCATATTTTGTAGTAAAGCATTTCTAGATAATGTATGTGATGGGACACCTTTTTTCTGTATTCAAGAAATGTAGGCATTGCAATATAAAAAGAACAGACAAAAGCACGTTTACGTTAATAGGCTGTAATTTTGGGTTGTGGGGGTGGGTTGCAAAAGCACATGGATCATAATGTATATATGGAGCTGATTTCTCTTTAGCACAGGTGAATGTCTGGATTAAAACACTTAAGTGGAAACAAGTGAAAGTAAGAACATGAGAACACTGAATATAATGTTTTCCTTTAGCAATAAATAAAGCTTGTTTTCAGGCTGCAGCAGAGGTTACTTTTTCCCTTGCATTTC
>NC_056738.1:202478162-202483162 GCF_019279795.1 Protopterus annectens
CGGCATGATTCAAAGGATATGTAGAAAGAATGGGGGGATGGGGTCACTCGTGTATCATGGATGGAAGGTATTAAGTATTGTTAAAGTACCGTGTGGGGAATACAAATAATGGGTCTTGTCTCAATTTCTGCTAAGTCGGTGCAACACCCATGAGGCCTAGAGAATAATATAGAATTTCATCAGTTTGGCTATGAAGTGGGGGGGGTCTATTATCACCTGAAGGAGTATGTGAAGCACTATATACTCCAGATCCAGTAGCAAAATATTATAAAAGCAGTGAGTAAAGCTCTGACACTGGGGGGGGGGGGGGGGGGGGTGATTATTTGAACAATGATTTTAGCAGTTCATTAACTACCACAGTAGTACATGAAAAACCATTTTGACCCTTACTGCAGAGCTATAGATCTAAGGGGACATGTGAGAGGAAAGATTCTGTTTGGTGTCTAGTTGCTTGCTGCTAATGAGTATTGCCTAGGCTAATACCACATTCTGCAGGAAGCTAAGTAGGATGTCTGTTTCATGGGAAACTACAAGATTTTACTTTGCTGTCATTCTGTAGGGTCTTTGAAGTCACCGTGATCCTTAAAAATGCTATGGTGGTAACAAGACAATGGCAAAACGAACCATCTGTCCACAACCCTCTTCCCCCTTCTTTGTCCACGGGGGTTAGGGTGTCACTAAAACAGTGACAAACATCTAGAGCCAATGTTTAAACTCCTGGGAGCTAACCCTGCTGCATTGGATCTTCCATACCCCACACTCGCATGCACAATCACTCCAATGACCTGTTTAGTGTGTCCAGTCGACTTACTTGGATGTCTTTGGGCCCCACTATCTGTGTGGATTTGTAGGAGAGGCACATTTTAGCTTAAAACTGTTTCAGAAGGTTTGCAGTGATTGGCCGTGCTATTTGGCAAAGGAGGCCTTGGAATGAGAGGGGCAGGACATCAACATAGAGCCTTTGCTGCACACAGTACCTTTATAGTATGCAGTCCAGTTTTTTGACATCCCAAAGTAACTGTTTCAAATACCAGACAGAATAGCATTAAGGTGGTGCTGCTCAATGCCAAAAGTTGCAGACTGCCTGATATTGATGCTCTCCTGCATTTGGAATGCCAACGTATCAAAATTTGGCTTAAATGTTCAGGAAGCACGCACTCTCATATATTTGAGTTTTGCATCTGCTTGCCTTCAGACCAGATTGCAACTGCAACTGTAGTGGTCTCCATATGAATCTCATCACCCTAGACAGGTTGTCAGACCCATAAATGGATTTTTGGTTGGTGGATTTGGAGCTCACTAACATTTTTACAGGGCACCCTCTGTCCCTTGAAAATTGTACAAGGTTTTTAAAATGTACTGATCTTTTATTTGAGGAGGCTTTAACTACCCGTCAGTCAGGAACACCTGTACTCCTATGTAGTGAATGCCCAAAACATTTTTATTAAAAACAAATTCCCCTTGTTGGCAAACTGACTTTAGTTTTTTTTTTTTTTTTTTTTTTTTTTTTTTTTTTTTTTGGACTGTGGACATCCATAGCTATCCTACCTAGATGTGACTGGCTTGCTATTGCAGAAGTAATGTAGAAAATAGGCAGGCTTGGTATTCACCCTGAATTGCTTCAGGGACCCGGGTCTTATCAACCAGAACAGATCAGAACTGTGCCCCACAAATCTGGTTTTCATGGCAGCATTCTTAGAATACTTTCTCTAGGCCCTCTGCTAGTGGAAAATGTCTCTTCACCTGACTGCAAAGTTTTTTTAGCAAGGGAGTTCTTAACGTTCTGTTACGTGGGTTCTTGTGTTTGTACCTCCCTGGACTACATGAAAAGACATGGATGAGCTTCTCTGATCATGTGGCCCAGGCAGGTATGCCTCTAGCCTGGAGTAGCATCCTGCCTTCGCCCAGAATGATTCCCCAGTACAAGGACAAAATGATGGACTTCAACAATTTGCTAAGCTTCTGGTGTCATTCACAAACCATGATGCTTTGCCAGAGATGGTCTGCACCTGTCACCCCTGGGATTCAGGTTACTGGTTAAAGCTCTTGCCATCCCTTTAGTGCCTTTTTTTTTTTTTTTTTTTTTTTTTTTTTTTCTTTAGCAAGGTTCAAAGACAACCCCCACCATAACAGATGCATCACCTTCAGGTTTTGCATGCATGTTACTCAGTGCTAGAAGTCTAAACCTCAAAATGCACTCTCTCAAGGCACTCCTAAAAATGGAGAACTTCGATATCTGTTTGGTAACTGAAACCTGGTTCAAGGCTCCAGAGAGCACCCCTGCAATGCTAGGCTACAAGTCTTACCACACTTTTCGGCCACCAAACAAAGACCGAAACACTAGTGTCCATATTCACACCTCCAGGCTAGTTGCCCAACACAGTGTATCTGAAATTCTCCAGGTGCAACTAACATTAGGTAAAACTGCAATCCAAATTGTAGCTCGCTACAGATCCCCCACCATGCCCCAAAATTCTCACTACACCTTTCTAAGCATACTGGAAAATTTAAAGGTACAACCAAACACCCTAATACTGGGTGATTTCAACTGCCCTGCCATTAACTGGGAAAACTACTCTACTCTAGTACCAACATTTTTCCCAACTGTTCTGGGAATTCATAAATTCCAATGCCCTGGATCAACTAATCCATTGTCCCACCAGGGGCTCCAATATTCTAGACCTGGTAATTACCAACATGGGAGTTGCTCCACACCAGTGGTCACCCCCTCATTGGTCAGGTCTGACCATATGCAAATCACCCTTGACATCCACATCCCACCTCCACCCCCCAGTAAGGAAACCTCCGTAAAAAACTTCTCCATTGCTACTCAAGACACAAGTGACAAACTTCATGACACCCATGCAGATGGGATCTGTAGGTTCGACTGCTGAATCCTACACTAAGGCACTGTATGAGCACATCCACTCGTGCATGATTCGTGCCATCCCGAATAGAACCAAGATACTCTCCTCCAAAAGAAAAGGTAGCCAGTCTGGTGATCCCCTTCCATAAACTGTTCAACAGACGGAAGAAACTGTTGCAGAAGAGGAAAATCCCAGGATGCAAAAAAAATTCCCTTACCCCAGCCTCCGTAAGAAGCTGAGATCATTCATAAAATCCTCCAAAGCTAGTTATAAAAATAAAATTGCCAAAGATTCCAAAGACAACCACAAGGCATTGTATAGCGTAGTAGTAGTGTTGGTGTTGGTGTTGGTGGTAGTAGTGTTTTCCCGGTTAGGGGTCACCACAGCAGAACTCCGGTCCACTAATGATTGGCAGTAGATGTTGTATGTACCGACTTGCCAGGCCTGACGCACAACCTTCAACGAAGGTACGCCCTTCATGCATGTCACCACACAGAAGATGCTTTAGCTGAGAATCTAACAGGACAAAGTCTTACTGTGAGGCGACAACGCTACCGCAGCACCACCACCTAAATAGCAATGCTCTGATCTGCTCTGAGCTTCAACAGAATGATGATAAATATACTGATCCCAAGGATATTGCCAATATCCTGGCAGATTTAGTGCCAACTTCACCCACTAAAGGGCCCATCTTAATACCAAAAGATTACCAAATTCCGGTAATCATGGCCACAGTTAGAAACTGCACTCTCCAAAGCTAAGAATACAGTATCCATGGGACCAGATGACATCCCGGGCTGTGTACTACATGAACTACAAAATGAGCTGGCACCTCACCTAGGTGTCCTGTTTAATCATAGCCTCACCTCAGGCTTCGTGCCCACTGAGTGGCGCACAGCTACAGTTATCCCACTCCACAAGGGAGGATCCACCTTGGATCCCAGGAACTACCGTCCCATCAGTCTGACGAGTCTGATCTGCAAGGGTATGGAACACATTATCATGGAACTTGTAAGAAAAGACACTGGCAACCTTCAAACGCTGGACCCAACCCAGTTTGGGTTCGTGAAGGGCTGATAGTCTCCTGAACCTGTGACTTCTTCGAATCGGGTCTCCAGAGCTGTGGACAAGGGTAAGATGAACCTGTGACTTCTTCGAATCGGGTCTCCAGAGCTGTGGACAAAGGCTGTGCGGACCGCCATCTTACCCATCTGGACCTCGCCCTCGCCAAGGCCTTTGACACCATCCCCACTCTGGAATGATAGATAAACGTTGTAAGTTGGGTATAAATCCCTACGTTACTCGATGGGTTGCCAACTGGCTTATTGACAGAACCCAGACTGCAAAAGTAGCTGACTCCAAATCCAGCTCCAGACAAGTGGAGTATCCCAGGGTTCAGTCCTGGGACCGCTCTTGTTTAGCATCTACTTCTCAAGTACAGGCCAACACTAAGACTCTGGCTAACAAAGTTCATAGATTACTGCAAATTGGGAGCCATTATTGAATCCCCAAATGATGTGGATATTCTATAAAAGGGCCTTACAGAAACAGATGCTTCGTGCCAGAGCCATGGGCTAAAGCTTAATGCCAAGAAATGTATAGTTATCCCCTTTGGGGAAAAAACATGTACCCATGAATTACCACATAGGTGGCAGTACACTAAACACCAAAAGTGTGATGAGACTTGGAGACAGGTGGACAGTGGTCTCCCCTTCGATAACCGCATCGCCACAACAGTCGGGAAATCCTATGTGGCACACCTAATCACGAAGGGCTTTTCATCCAGAAAAAGAGAGGTCGTTGTCCCACTGTACTCATCCCTCATTAGACCCATTAGAGTATAAAGCCCTGTTTGGTATGTACCTCACAAGACATCTGCAGCAGCTGGAAAGGCCGTAGAAATACCTTACTAAAAGAATCACAGGTCTAAAGCAGATGCCCTATGCTGACAGTCTAAAAAAAAAACTCCAGCTATACTCTGTGGCATATTGTCTACTCAGAGGTGCTCTCTGCTTGGCCTACAAGGCCATGTCAAACCCTGAGCTGTTGGACATGCTCCACTTAAAGAAATCCCAATCCCTCAGTCACATGCTCCAGGGATCTAAACCTTATCGCAATGAACAAAACATGCTG